>NC_091559.1:22953086-22963086 GCF_042767895.1 Penaeus vannamei | reverse complement strand
TCTCATCTGATTAACCCTTTACTTTAATTTTCGTAAATATATTTTATCTTATATTATCAACATTGTTAATAACATCACAATAATCAAAATTCCAATAATAATAATATGATAACAGCACTGGTGTTAGTAACATCAGTAAAATAAATATTTTTTTTCCAAAAAATCAAGGAAATGGGAAGGTAGGTGAAGACACTGAACCTACTAATTGAGCAGTTCTGGACCCATCTGTGTAAATACATTTCACAAAACAAATAAATAGTGGCCATCATTTGTTCGTAATGCCACTGAATTAATTTCCAATAGAGTTAATATAAAGTATCGGCAATAATATTTGACTAAAACCCGTGTCGCCATTATGACATACTATCCTCTTATCGTGGATCATGAACATTATTCATCGCGGCATGTAGAAAACGATATAAATGGGAATGGACATCTTTATAATACATGGTATGCATTTGATATCGTCTAGAATACATGTTTTTCAGACGAAGATATAATCGAAACATCTTGCAGTGAAAATATTGATTTTCATTCATAATTTAGTTATGGGTTATCCACAACTCTAAATAATTCCATCATGTATGCCACGACCTGCCATGCTGTTGACTGCGACACGGTTTTCCAGAATGCCGGCTTAGGGTTCCTGTGCACCTTTCTCACATAAATAAATGTGGCGAACTTTGATATGAAAACAAATGTACAAAAATAACATGCGAGATGATATGCGAAATTTACAGCAACTTGCCAAGGCTGAAGAATTCGATCTTCCTCGTATTACTAAATAACAATAAGTCATCAGTACTTTATCAGTGTGTGTGTGTGTGTGTGTGTGTGTGTGTGTGTGTGTGTGTGTGTGTGTGTGTGTGTGTGTGTGTGTGTGTGTGTGTGTGTGTGTTGCCAAAGTCTATTGACAACTCTATTCAAGTTAAATGATTGTCAATTCGATAACAGGGACCCAGTACAAATAATTAGGGAGTAAATTGTAACTACTTTACAGTACTGTCATCTGTAATTGCATTTTCTAAACCATCGTTTGGACAGTTTTCGTTTTGTTTTAGAATGGTTACCAGTCCAGGAGCTACTGAAACTTGTACCATGCTTCTGCGTTCTAGAAAACTACTCTCGAATTCGCCTCTGGCACACCATGGACACAAAATAAACACGACTAATATAAACCGAGGTAGATTATACCTTCATATAGTATACTTAACATTTATTCAGTATATTATCTCCGTTCACTCTCTGAGTATCTAGAAGCAGTAAAACTGCTCTCAGTACTGTCGGCGAAATGGATCAAAGTCATTATTCACAAATAATATAAGGTTCCAGTGTACGGTTGACATGAATGTTAATTACCTTAACACAATGTGGCAAATCACTGACACCTTAGCCCAAGAAGACGGCTGGTGTGCTGTTTGAATGCGAGTTGCCATACACACTCGCAACGCTGCGAGTGTGTATGACAACTCATCTACGCTAGATTTATGAAACGTGCTCAAATTGTCTTTTTCATAAAACATGCTTTTTCTTATGTTTGGGATAATAAATTCAAGCAAATATTTACGTATTCTGATGACTACTTTACCCAATGAAATATTTTACACATACTGCTGATGTGTTCGCTGGTGTAGAATAAAATTCTACGTATCAAATTGGCTTCGCATTGTGTCAAACATGATGAATATTAAACACAAAATATTTCATTACATTCTTTAGGATATAAGGAATAACAGAAATGAAAAAAAAGGTAAAAATGAACCAACAAATTGCTTCATTTTGACGGTCACTGAAAAAACATCCATGTATTATTATGGAAATAATAGTGAATCATAAATGTATGCATCTTCGTAAATAATATTGGAATCTGTACTATTGTGTATATTAGAAATGTGTATTAACTTTCAAAACTATCGAAATGTGAAGTATCTAACACTGTGATTTTGTTGTTGTAAACGAAGAATTGTCGAATTTAATTTCTAAAGAAAATATATTTAGTTATGGAAACGTTGCGCATTGTGAGTTGCTTTTGTCACAAGGGAGTGTTGTTTACAAGTTGAAATGAGAGGGACATGTGAAGGCTGTCTCTAAATATGAAATCTTGTATTTGTCAAATTTTGATTCATAGACATGAGGTAAGGACATATCTGAATGTGTTTTATTTCTTAAGTATGTTATTGATGAAATTCCAATTTTTCGTGGCCTGACACATTGATTTATTGCATACCGAGAAAATTTAAATGTCAGTGTTGGGGATATTCAACCACGTGTCATTATCCGTAGAAAGCTGCAGTTTTATGATTTTGCACAGACTGATGACTGACAGGCCTGGGACATGCTGAATTTGGGCAAGATTTGCTGTGATGCTTGAATATCATAATTCAGGGGTCAGGCACTATGATATTGAAAAAAACTGAATTTACATGGAAACTCTGCTGAATATTATTCTACCCATGGCGTGAGGTAAGCCATCCCTGATTGATGGGAGTACACTGTTACAATCCTCATTAACTGTTTTGTTTTCATGCAGTCCACACCTCTTAAGATAAAGAAAAAGCCGACCTATATAATGGAAATATTTCACCGACTTCGTCTCTTGAAGATCTGGTAAGTGTTGATTGTTATTTACTTTGTAATATGTGGATCTGTGATCATTTATATACTTTTAAAAATGAACAAGTTATATGTTAAAAATGAATAGAAATCTTGAGATGTGAAAGCAGGCCCTCGGTCAGAGGTAACGTCGTCTGGAACGCCAAAACGACTGATCCAAAGTAGTAGAGCTTCTGCAGTCTCGGGCAGTGGCGTCTTGCATGGGAATTGCCTCCAGCCAGCGCGTGGAGCGCTCTGTAGCAGTGAATATATACTGAGCGCCGTCTGAAGCAGGGATGGATTTGCCCGAAAAATCAGTTGTTCTGCGTAAACAGACGACACGCCCATCTAGACCATACGAAAGAAATTTTGGAATGCTTTTTTCTTGCATTTCTATGCGTTAATGATAGCACTGGATATTTTTAATGTTATCTTTGTATTTTTCCCCTTCTGTATAAATACTTGAAGCAAATATTAACACGTTTTTGATTTTCTTATTGCTATTTGAATGTCAGTTTTACGTGGCATACCCTACCCAACTTTTCGAAAGGCGGGATACTTCAGTTGTATGCCAGCTGACAGGCAGTTATGTACCAAAAGAGTCTTTTAATTTCAGTCTTTTTTGTTTTTTTTCCATTAGTTATGCCATAAGCACTTGATGGCCGATATCACCGGGCTCAAGTACCATAGGACGTCGAGGCAGCATGTCCCTGGAGGAGAGGCAGCGGGCGACCAGCCGCAGGTAACAGTGCCACCCCCGAGGAGCGCCCTGACGCGGCTGAAGAGCAAAGGGGTTTTTCAAGTGGTGTGCATCATGCAACAGTGCTCTTAATTTTGTTTTTGGCGAAGCTCAGCTTGCCGTTCAGGTATTATTTACTCCAAATTAAAGTATTGTGCAATTCATTGATAGTAAAAAGTTTATGTACAATGGAGAAATTTAATATTTTAAATACGTTTACCATAATATATATTTGATACATACTGATTATTCTGTTTAAATGTTTATTTTTTCGTCTTTTCAGTCTTTGCGATGACCTACTGGAGCTGAACCGTAAAATATTCCCTGATTCTACCATCGCAGCCCAGATGGCCCACAACAGGAAGAAATGTTCGAAGCAAACAAAAGTTTAAGGGGAATTTCTTGCCAAACTATTGGCAAGAAAGTTACAACATAATAAATTTAGCCTGATTATAGATAAGACGATCGACTGCACAGCCGACAAAGCATGTGCCTTAATTGTCAAGTATTTTAACAAAGAGACCAAAACAATTAAGACGGCCATGCTGGACATCATTAGTTTATATGAGGAGAATGATGGATCGTCAGGTGTGTCTTTATTTAAGCCCATACCGAAAACCATGAATACCTACCAGACCCCTCTCACGAATATGGTCGGCTTTGCTTCTGACGGGGCATCAAATATCATGGGTGCTATAAATTCTGTGAGCAGCAGACTAATAGCGCACGTGCCTGGCATCACCATCTTTAAGTGTGTGGCTCACAGCATACATTTATGTAGCAACGAAGCAGCTAAAACGCTTCCAAGGACCTGCGAAAAACTGGTACGAAATTACACCTTTTTCTGCCATAGCGCAAAAAGGAAATATGAATTTAAGGAATACCAGGTATTTTGTGGGGTCAAGCCTCACAAAATATTGCATCCATGTGCAACAAGGTGGCTTTCCTTAGCACATGCTGTGGAACACATACTAGAACAGTGGCAGACACTTAAACTCTATTTTAATGGTATCAGGCTTAATGAAAAATTATCATCAATTGACAGAATTTGTGAGGCCATGGGTAATCAAGCCATTTATTGCTATCTAAAAAATAATAATAATAAATTTTGCAACATCTCAACAGAGTAAATTTGGTTTTCAGGCCAAAGGGCCAAAACTACACTTGGCCCATGACATTGTTACAAAATTATATCTAAAGTTATTGAATTATTTCTGCCAGCCAACAGCATTACAGAAAAATGAAACTCCATGAAATAGACCCTGCAGACCAAACAATTCATCTACCAATAAATCAAATTTACCTTGAGGAGGATGTACACAGCCTGTTTCAAACAACAAACTATAAAAAAAACACAAGTTTACGGAAATAAAAAACACTTAGAACCTTCCTAATAACCGTGTGCCAGCAAATAAGACAACGGTTTGACTTGAACAATTCATTATGGATAATAGCTACACACAACCAAAGAACATCATGAATCCAAATCTCAGACCGACAGTTCCATCTTTGACCCAACTGGCTAGGGAAGTCCCAAGAATAAACAATTATGATATGCAGGCACTGGCTGACCAGTGGCGAGAAATTGCCTGGGAGACCTTCCCAGAGCAATGTAAGTCCTCAGTGTGAGGTTGAACCATATTATAAATAGGTTTTAACTACCATGGATACCATGGGCAAACCAAAGTACGAATACCTAGTGCATTTTGCGCTTGAAATTCTAGCGCTAACATCTAACCCTGATATAGAAAGACTATTCTCAAAATTTAATCAAATAAAAAGAAAAGAAAGGTCAAACCTCAAGTTGGAGACCATAACTTCTCTTATTCATTTAAGTGAATATGCCAAAATAAATATGAAACCATGGGGAGATATAGTTTCGCTTGTGTGATTTGTTTTTCAATATATATCGGTATATATCTTAATCTTATTTTGTTTTTGTTTTTTAATTGTAAATGTTTGTGGTGTATGTGATATATTTGTTTAAATAAATAAATCTAAAACGAATTTATATTTGTTTGATAGCATTTTACTGTGTATTATAATAGTTTCCCCAAGAATCATTCCTTATTCTCCCTGATTCTAATCAAAGAAATCGGCCGAAAGGATGCTTCCGAAAAAAATCCCATCCCTGGTCTGAAGGTGGAAGGGGTCCCACCACGTTGACGTGATGTTTTGGGCTGCCAAAATTTTTCTATGCCAGATTCAGTATGACAAACTACTTTGCTCGTCTGGCAGGCAACATACTATCGAGCCCACTGTTTATGTTCTTGTTCATTCCATGCCAGATGAATTTGGCCTTCATTAGACAAGGAACTGTTGTCTGTCCAGACGGGTGTGACAGACCATGGATGATATTGAAGATTTTACGGCAGTAAGACTTTGGGATAAGAAGGCATGGGCAACCTGTGCTTACATCACAGCCTTCGCCTCCAATAGGAACATCCTTCCACTGCAGGGTCGTCTTTTTGGGCTGCTGTTACTTCATTATAGTCAATTCCAAGGGGTAAAGAGTTAATTCCACTCTTTATAGGTCATCAGCTACAGAATTCATTCTCCCCGGGGTATATTTGATGGAGCAGCCAAATTCGGCGATGCTGGCGAGGTGCAGCTGCTGTCTGTCTGTCTGTCGGTACATGCTTTGGGAAAAGCATGTACCAATGAACGATGATCTGTGAGGATGGTGAATGGGCTGCTTTTTAAGAGGTGTTTAAAGTGATGAACTGCAAGATAAACAGCGAGTAGTTCGCAGTTGAAGGAGCTGTATCTCACCGCTTGCTGTAGTTTTCTGCTGAAGAAACCAAGAGGACGTGTCTTCCGCCTGGTGGTCTGTTCAATGACTGCCACAACAGCAACGGAGCTTACGTCTGTGGTAAGGGTAAGTGGAATTCCGGGCCTGGGGAAGGTGAGAGTTGTAACTGATGCAAAGGCAGTCTTGGTGGCCTTGGCAACTTTTTGTTGCTCGGGTCCCCATTCCAATTTCTTTGGTTTGCCGGCGAGGGAGTTGTACAGTGGTTCCATGATGTGCTCAATCTTTGGAGGGAAACGATGGTAATGGCTTATCATGCCAACAATTTTTTGAAGTCTTTTGATAGTTGTAGGTCGGGGGAATCGTGAAACTGCGTCTACCTTACTTGGAAGGGGAGAGACATCTGCTGGTGATATCTTGTGTCCGAGGAATTCCACAGATGTGGCACCAAATTGGCATTTGTCCTGACGCACTACCAGGCCGTTATTATGGAGTTGTTTTAACATGAACCAGAGATGTTGATGTCCGTTGGGGTCTCCAGAGGAGATAAGGATGTCATCGGCATAGCAGGCACAAAGGTCTCCGAGGATGCCCTCCATCATACATTGAAAGGTAGCCCCTGAATTTCGGAGGCAGAATCTGGAGAAGTTGAAGGTGTAAGTCCCGAAGGGTGTAATAACTGCCGTCTTGGGCATGTCTTCTGGGTAGACTGGTTCTTGAAAGTTGCCCTTCAGGAGGTCGAACTTATAGGAAACCTTGGTTCCATGAAGGTTGAAGGTCACCCCTGAAGAGCCGACTCAAAGAGAACAATGTGGTGAATCAAGGGATGACCCTTACAATCGTACAAGGCCACTGAAATGTTACAACAAAAATACTGTGGAGTATTGTGAATGCTTACACAATGTTTAAATTGTCTTACTGAAGTAATATAAAAGTGTAATGGTTGAAGAAAAACATGTACAGAAAATAATAATGTTTAATTTACATAAACTTTCTGAAGCTTTTACATATTAAACCTATGTATGTAATGTGTACCAGAAGTCCACAATAAAGTCGAATTCGCTTGCATTTGCTTATTATTGACTCCTCACACCTTAAAGTGAATAGAAAACTTGGATATTGCTTCAAGGAAAATGCGATGCTAGGACTATTATGCATTGGGATAAAGCAAGTTTTACTTCCAGATTGCCATGGCTAGTAAGCAAAAGCTTAGAGAAGAAAGGCTGCAGAAGAATAATTTAAAACTTGGTTGTTGAAGGTGGATGGAGAGCCGACAAAAGCCTGCAATAAATGTGAGATTTTTTCCGGAGATTTAACAATTAAAAGACACATGGTAAGATTTCTCATAAAGTCTATGCATTTTCTAAAATGTATGAGTAAAAATTTTATTTATACATTTATCTTTATTATCACTTGTTTTCATTTAGTTATCTAACTTTATTCACCGATGAATTCATTTTTTACCGATTGCTTACTTACCTCTCAATATATATAGAAATAGATTCATCTATCAATACTTATTTATTCATCTATTAATATTTTTTATGTTGTCTAATTTTTTTTCTGTTATCCTTTTTAAGGATACCCAGATTCACGAGGCCAACAGTAAACAGTGAAGAGCCCTTTGCTAAAAAAGATCCTCTTGGCACAAATTCTCATGATCTGTTTTTATCGCCGACCATCTGGCGGATCTTTGCAGGGCAATGTTCCCGGACTCAGCTATTGCCCATGGGTTGCAGATGAAGTGTTCGGATGTTGCCCAAAAGGTCGGAAATTTCGTGGCTGACGACCTGGTGCAAAAATTGAATTCTATGATTCTGTAAAGGGTAAAATTGTAACCCAAATGCTGGACCTAATAAATATATATGGAGAAAGCAATGTGACTAGATCAAGTGGAATCTCTCTTTAATATTCTGAATGTTCACTGCATCCCTCATAAAAATTTGGTCAGTTTTGCTGGCGATGGAGCCTCAAATATTGTGGGAGATTTTAGTTCCTTAAGCAGCAGAATGAGGCTAAACTTTCCAGGGATAACTATTTTTTAATGAATTTACCATTCCCTACACCTGTGTGCATCAGAGGCTGCTAAGACTCTCCCTAGGCACTGTGAGGGTTGAATTAGAAATTTTTATTCTACCTTTTCCCAAAGTGCTTAAAGAAAATACGAATTTACAGTTTCAGTCCCTTCTGGATCTAAAACCCCATAAAATCCTCCATCCCTGTCAGACTCGCTGGTTGTCCCTTCATCAGGCCGAGGGGAGAGTTATTGAACAATGGGACGCCTTGAAATAATACTTTACAAGGATTGAGTTCCACGAAAATCGTAGAGCAATTATTTTTATCCTAAAAGATTTAAATGTGATCCATCAGTATTTTTGTAAAACTTTTTAAAATTCATATTACTGTAGAACATAGTTCGGATCCAGGATTTTTTTTTCTCACTCAAAAAGTTATGGATAAATTTTAATAACATTTTGGTGGTGATCCGGATCATTTGGCAATCCTAACCCCCATTTGGGGGGGGGGGGAGTTTTGCCGTTTCGAAATATTTTGCTCACAGATCAAATTAAGTATGTGATGAAAACATAAAGAAAATATAATACCCAATATGAATTGCATATCATGATTTTTTTTTTTTTTTCGTATAGAAAATCTTTGTTATTGTTTTTTGGGTGCTTGCCAGTTTTTTAAAAATTATTCCGAAAAAAATGAAGGACGGTCTCACCTTAAATCTAATAAGCTTTCAGAAAATAATCTCATTATTTTATTATCTCTAATGATTACGTCAACAGTTGCCGATTTTGTAAGGTAAGGTGAAAAAATAAATATTTAGGTCGACATTTAAAAGGGCTGCTACCACCTAAAAAACAGCTGTCAGGCCTTCAAATTTTCACGGGAGAATCGGAGGCCCTGAAACTCGGCTGAAGCCCTCTGTTATGTTTCAGAGGCAGTCAAAGAACAGGGACTATCGCAATGGTGAATTGTATGGCATATAAATGATTATATATATATACATATATATATATATATATATATATATATATATATATATATATATATATATATATATATATATATATATTATATAAATATATATATATATATATATATATATATATATATATATATATATATATATATGAACACATGAATTGTAATTGTTCGATTTAAAAAAAAAAATGTTTTTACGGAAAAAATAAATGTGCCACTGTTATATATAGTTAATTATTACAAACAACTATTTAAACATCTAACGTATGTGAAATGAACAAAGCAACGACGAGGTTCAAATACAACCGAAAAAAAAACATATATATATATATATATATATATATATATATATATATATATATATATATATATATATATATATATTTATATATACATACATATATATATATATATATATATATATATATATATATATATATATATATATATATATGTTTTTCGGTTGTATTTGAACTTCGTCGTTGCTTTGTTCATTTCACATACGTTAGATGTTTAAGTAGTTGTTTCTAATAATTAACTATATATAACTGGCACATTTATTTTTTCCGTAAAAACATTTTTTTTAAAATTCGAACAATTACAATTCATGTGTTCTCAAAATAACCCTTTATCAATTTCGTCTGCAGTATCACAAAGTCTGAGTAAAATGCCGTTTGACAACTCGGCTGGGCAGTAGCTAATTAGTAGCGCTTAAGGGCCGTACTTTCAAAGTCTACCGCCATCACTGGCGCCGGCGTTCAAGTGGCGGTGGACCAGTTTCGTACTTTAAAATCTCGAACTTCGAACGCCTGGCGTTCCGACGCCTCGAACTGGCGTTATATTATATATACATATGTGTATACACTATATATATATATATATATATATATATATATATATATATATATGTATATATACATATATATAAA
>NC_091559.1:22938086-22940586 GCF_042767895.1 Penaeus vannamei | reverse complement strand
GTTACAGAATTCGTTACAGAATATAGCATGCCAGTTTCAGTAGTCGGTGCTCCACATTTTTCGAGTATATGCACGAAGAAAAGCAGCATGGAATCTAAATTATAACGTAGAGGCTCTTGCTTTTAAATGATCCAAGCAGTAAGAAAAATGAAAAAGGTGAAGCGAAAACTTAAAATAATAATAATAATGAAGACTAAAGGTGACCGCCATGAAAGAGAAGTTATTGGTTTCACTTTCAAACCTCTACTGGATTCTTTTTCGCTAGGGTAATGACAGGTACAATCCGGTTAATATACATATATACATATACATACACATATAATATACATATGTATATATATATATATATATATATATAGAGAGAGAGAGAGAGAAAGAGAGAGAGAGAGAGAGAGAGAGAGAGAGACAGACAGAGAGAGAGAGACAGAGAGAGAGAGAGAGATTTTCGGCATCGAAATGATGGCGCATTTTAGAAATCTAACTAACCATTATTCTATTCATAAATACTCTCAGACACGCAATAGACTGTCGGAGAGTAATCTCACACTCCCAAGAAACCCACGAGAGAGGAATTCTCCCAATTTCATTAAAATCATGTCTTGCTGCAGAAAAAAGTAACAGTGGGAAGTAGGAAATTCATCTACAAATCTTTCTTTTTAAACCTGATTTCTTTCTTACACTGCTGACAACTAAAAGATAAATCTCCATTGATCTATTGTACAAGATACGGCCAGTAATGGAGACCTGACAGAACAACATTAGCCTCGAAAAGGGACTTTGTCTCGTGTGCACTTTGGAAAGGCAAGCTAAGATTCAAAAGGATACATTTCATCGAAAATGTTTTGGTTTGGGATAAAGTTATTTGGTATTTACAATGTGAACTGCATTTTAAAATAAGTGCTGGACAGAATGCTAACATTGACACAATGATGGTCTGGGAATGCCAGATAAATATATGTACATTATGCTATAAGATTATTTTGAACAGTATTGGCATTACAGTAAATTATAAATTAATTTAAAGTGTTGTGAAAATTATCATAATACTGTAATGATATTATATCTACTGATTTTCTTTTTATTCACACTGCGGTATCATTCCAGGTTTTGTTATAAAATAAAATACAAGCGCTTTAACATCGACGGCTGGTGTTCTAGCCAAAAGCCGTTCCATGACAATTGCAAAGAAAAACACCGCTCATTTTAACCTATCTCTGCAGACTAGAATTATATATAATTTTGTTTGGCACGGTTCTTTGTTTAACAAAGCTGAAAAATAAATAAATAAAAAACTGTCTGGACTGTCTCTTTGGTTTGAAGTAAACAATGATATATTATTACAACAATATTTCTATTGGTTCATATATTTACAATAAATATATATCCCACATGGATATAATCATTTTTTCATGTGCTAAAATAGTGTTTTAGCTATGACGATTATTTTAAAAGTCTTGCTGTGTGTAGTTCTGTTTACATGTTACGTGATTGGCCGAAGGAACCTAAAAGATTATGTATAGAGCTCGCTGATTGGTGGAATTGCTTTACCAGGGCCCTCTGTTGGCTACCATTAGAAAGAGTCGATTTACGATTGTAAAAACATATCCAAATTACCATTTCTTCCTGAATCCCACTTTGCCATCACCGTTTAAACGCAATGGTAAATGACCGCTGGTGAATGCGTTACGATCGTATGTTAGTGACTCCGGCCGCTGGACCCTTGCTTGTTGTTAAGGGGAACCGCACGTGGATAATCACACCAAACGACGTAATTTAGAAAAGCCAGTCGTTCGCCTCCTAACCACTGTCCACAATTTTGTAACTAAATAATACCAAAGGCTTTCAGGAAGGTTTTATACAAGAATATATGGATATCTGATTAACTAAATATGTCAAGTTAATGGAACGAGAGTGTGAGGAAGAGAAATTGGTACTACGAGCTGGTTATATGTATACACTTAATATGAAGATCATGTTTACAGAGGTAATAACAAATGCCAAGATTATTGAGATTCTATTTCAGATGTACTTCCCAGTCGCGACATGTATCTGATACCTTACTTTGCCTTATTTCACCAACACAATACTTTGCTACTAAAGCTTTCTGGAAATCAGTAAATACGGTTTAGGCAAGATGCTCTTCGTGTGCAAATTCCGACAGACTATTTAAAATATTTTCTGTACATCTGAGGGTGTTTCATGATTTCATTTACAGAGATGTGAAGGCTGTGTGGTTATGAATTTATATCACTGTAGTTGAAAATTACTGAATGTAATTTTATGAGCAATGAAAATATGCATTTCATGCTGAATTAGTATCACCTGTTCCAAGTATCCTTCTAAAATATACGTAATATCTCTTTCAGCGCTAATTACTGCCAGCCAGGAGGGATGACTTTGATTCATTGAAGCTCTCAGTCTGATATATCTTCCTAAAGTATAATTACAATGAAGCATTATTAAAGTGAGCTATAAAGAGAATGTAGAGGAATTCTTATAA
>NC_091559.1:22923696-22937586 GCF_042767895.1 Penaeus vannamei | reverse complement strand
AATACATATTATAGGATATGTTTGTTTTGCCAGTAATGAATGGGCATATATGATTGGGAACAATTCTGCAAACTTTCTGATCTGCGTATGTATGTATGTCATCTCAAGACACATTACGCTTTACTGGGATCTCTTATATTAAGTTGTACGAACTTTGTAAAGATAAACTTATGTGGAATGGGAGGTGAAAGGCGTGGGACATAAGAGCCAGTGATTTCTGTTCAGATAGTAATTAAACGACGAAGGGACAAACAAGGAAACGAGTATGCTGAAAACCTTTTTGCAGTGGTGTTTGTTCACGGTAGGAAACCCAGTAAAAGGAAACTGTCGATAGTGAAGTATTTAAGAAGTTGGAAACTCATTCAAATTTTTTTTTCTCGTTCAATTTTCTTTTCTTCTTCTTTATTGGTATTGGTATTCTCATCAAAAGGATAACTTTGAAATGAAACTATGCTTGTCTCCTGGTGAATGAAATGCGATTATAAATTTTGAGATACCGTTGAAATGCGATTATAAATTTTGAGATACCGTTGAAATGCGATTATAAATTTTGAGATACCGTTGAAATGCGATTATAAATTTTGAGATACCGTTGAAATGCGATTATAAATTTTGAGATACCGTGTATCATATGCCAATATGATCATGATATCCATTAGTAGTAAAGCTGATATTTGTAAAAACAAAGTTTAATAAATATTGATTTTTTTTTTTTTTTAGATATGAATAGGATATAAATTTATGATACTTTGCTAGTGTTACTGCTTTTTATTACTAATATGTATTAGTAATACACAAAATGTGGGCTGGCAAGGAGTTTGCTTTCTCTCTCTCTCTCTCTCTCTCTCTCTCTCTCTCTCTCTCTCTCTCTCTCTCTCTCTCTCTCTCTCTCTCTCTCTCTCACTCTCTCTCTCTCCCCCCCCCCTTCCCCCCCCTCCCTTCCCCTCTCCCTCTGGGATGGTAAGAATGTCCTTGGTTGTATATTATAACATAATATAATTTGGTGTTCTGTTGAATTCTATGCTGTTTAATGTTTTAAAAAGTTGGCGATGAATTATGGTGGATTTTTTTTGGCTGTGTTGGGAATGGTCTATTGACTTGTCCGTCAAGTTTTGGTGGTGACTGTAACTATAGACAGATCTAAGATGCTATCAAAAGACTTGTTGCTCGTGTAGTTCATCCAACAAATTGCATCTGCTTAGAAGCTGTTTTCCTGCGATAAAATGCGATATACTTGTGTGTCTTGAAACTGGATTTTTTAGCAATTGTTGAGTGCTTTCCAGCTATTACCGTAACATTGTTGTTTCCATCATCATCATCATCCATCATCATCATCATCATCATCATCCATCATCATCATCCATCATCATCATCATCATCCATCATCATCCATCATCATCCATCATCCATCATCCATCATCATCTTTTATATTAAGGGAGCTAATGAATCATGACTGGGAATTCTTAGATGGTTTGCCAGTGGTCAACCAACCATTGATTATATTTTGGCAGTAACTGGATCCTCAGACAAATCTAAGATGTTATATTGCCAGTGCAGTTCATCTTAGAAATCGGGTCTGCTCAGGAATTCCGTACCTCCTAAAAATTGTGGTAGACTTACGGAAATTGAAATTTTGGTGGGGTTGGGTGTCTGTGCTCGTGATGCATTCTAATGTTGCTGTATGTTTATGATTGCAGTTACTATTGACTGATATATACATATTTTGTTATTATTGTTGTTGCGTTTATTGTTAATAGTGACATTATCAGTTTATTGATGACAATAATGGTAGTTAGTTGCTGTATTGCTAATGTTATTATTATTGTTGTTAAAATTGTTATTGTAATTCTTGTTATTATTTTTATTATTGCAATTATTTTTAAAAATTAAACTTACCGTTAATATCATCATCAGTGCTTTTATCACTTCTACCACCCCCACATTTAATTTTATGATTCTTAATGTTATTGACATGGATAATGTATAGAAAAGCTATCTTTATCATGAAGGTTAGTTGTAACCTGCAATTTTGTTCACGTAGTAAATTTATTGTATTTTGTTGCTAACTAGTATTTGGAATAGTGTAATAGAATATTTTTTTTTATGCAGAAGTGAAGTTATTGGTAGTCCACTGCCCAAGGAAGAATACACATCACATGTCTCCACTGCTTGTATACCCTGCCCCTCACGTGATGTTGACAATAAACTAGACAACTCACAGATGTTTGCTTAAGCTCTCACATGATTCCTGTAGAGTGCAAAACCATGATATAGTATCCTCTCAAGACTTGTAGAGGAACTCAAAATTAGTATGGTGCGGGCATCTTCCAAAGGGAACTTCGGGGACTCCTGAGAACAACCCCAAAAGCACAATAGATAATGTTGCACCGAGTGAAAAATTTGGATCGTTGGTGCTTGGTCAACATGGTTAACTCACAGAAAGATCGTTACCAAATTGTAAGTTCAATTCTTTGAGTTTCCTGAATAACTTGTCTGATTTACAAACGTAAACAAAAGTAATTGGATTTAGGGAGGCATGTAAGCAGAGGGATGAATAAAAGGCAAATAAATGAACAACAGCGTGACATGAAAACAGGTGGAGGATATATTATTTTGGACATGTTTAGAAAGTGTTTCTGAACTTGAAAGTTTGGTTGCGGTAAATGAATGAATGATTGTGTTCACCCTAATGAGAGTGAGTTGGGGTCTGATTCGTTGACTGTCTGCGTGCAAGAGAAAAGATTCCAGGATAACTCATTGTTATTGTAATTGCGATTGGGTTGTGCTTGGGTTTGGAAATCTTTTTATGGAAATGTTTACAAATTTTAGAGATACATAAAAAGATATGTGTTTAGATGACTTGGTGTGGGAATCCAAGAACATAAGTGTATGACTCTGTCCCCTCATGTTCAAGTGTGTGTGTGTGTGTATATATATATATATATATATATATATATATATATATATATATATATATATATATATATATATATATATATATATACATACATACATACATACATAAAGCAGAAAGAAATTCTCACTACATGCATCTACACTGACTGACAAACTTTCATACCCAGACATACTCCATTCATCTTCTGAGTTTAAGTTTAATTAGATTTTTTTTTTCACATGATTATTTAATATTAGCAAGAGTAATTATTGTAATTCAAGAAATCAATATACTGAAGTCTGATACTAGGGGGAATATTCTTCTAAGGAAAAAATTGAGAAATGATATTGTTGACTATTTGAAGCGATCAGCTGCTAAATATGGATTGAGTATAAGAAGGTTGGCACTTGTGGGAAGAGATTTACCCTGGCAGTATTTTTTTTTTTAATGCCTTGTAGGTACTTTTTTTTTTTTTGTTAAATCCCCCCAGCTTAATTAGGCAGTAGACTTTACATAAGGTACTCACTGATGTCTTCCTTGTATGCGCATATCATTTTTATCTCTGGGACCCTTTCAAGTAAATTAGAACTGGTGTAGTAGTTGATGACTTGCCCTTTGAATCTGATTGCTTCTTGTCAAGTGTAGATTGAGAGGAAGGTGGTGGTACAATAGCATAATGGCTCAGGCGGCTGCTACAATGTGTCTCCTCTCCGTAGGTGGGTGATGGCCGAGTGGCAGGTAGCGGAGTGACGGGTGACGACCCTGGCCCTTACACCTGTTCTGTGTGTGGCCAGGAGTTCGCTTGGCAGGCTCAGTGGCTTGTGCACTGTGCCACACACTCGCCCTCAGCTGTAGCTAAGTTTCGTTGCCCCTTCTGTAACTATGGGACCAATGACCGGAGCAACTTCCGCAGACACGTAATTGTGCACACCGGTGTCAAAAATTATATTTGTCCTCGTTGTGGCAGAAGATCAAATGACCGAAGCAATATGAAGAAGCACGTTATGCGATGTGCAGCTACGCCACCGACGCACACATTGAGCTAGATGTTTGTTTAGAGGAAGGTTGAATTATTTCCAAGTCTATTAGTGATGATGATGTTTTTATTATTATTATTATTATTATTATTATTATTATTATTATTAATTTTCATTGTTTTCATTGTTTTCATTATTATTATTATTATTATTATCATCATAGTTATTGTTATTATCATTAGCATTATTGTTATTGTTGTTATTATTATTATTATTAATATCTTTTATATTGTTGTTGGTATTATTATTATTATTATTATTATTATTATTATTATTATTATTATTTTTATTATTACCATTATCATTATCATTATTATCATTAATAATGATAATAATAACGATAATATTGATAATATCATTGTTATTATTATTATTATTATTATTATTTCAACTATAATTATTAGTATAATTGTTATAATTATAATTATTTCAATTATAATTATTATAATTATTATTATTTCAATTATAATTATTATAATTATAAGTATTATAGTTATTATTATAATTAATATTTTTGTTATTATTATTATTATTTTTATTATCATCATCATCATCATCTGTATGATCTTTTTGATATTTTATTATTATTTTTTCTTATATAATGTATCAAATCAGGGTTTATCAGGAGTGACAGTTTACTTCGGTTACTCCAATATTGCATTTTGATGCATTATCCGTAAGGGGTTTGTCACCTCTGAGGACCTTGTTTTGGAGTTGTGAATATGATGTATATTTTTTTTCCATTATAACCAGTATTAATCAGTTGGTAGGGTTTTCAAAGTAAATAGACCAATGTATAAAGTATGAGGGTAACAGCCCAATTTAACTTATTCTTTGCAACAATAAGAGAATCTGCAGAATACCATGTATTCTGGTATTTATTGAAGCTGTGTTTCAATAAGGCTAAAAGGTCATCAAGAATCTTGTTGGCTCTGTGATATTCAAGTTATTTTTTGTACTCTTGAAAAATATTTTTTTTTTCCTTTTTGTTGGGAAAGATAATAAAGTTTGATATTGTAATAGAACTTCTGTCCTTTCATTTATATTCCAGTTAGTTTTAAAGAAGTCGGGTGTAGTGTAAAACCTGTGTTTGGCACTCTTGTATTCAGATTTTTCTCATTTTTATTTGTAATTGAACCACTTTTCAATTTGAAAAGTGTAGGTATGGTTTTACGGAAGATTGCTGTTCGTTTCTTGTATATAGTAATATTTGCTGATATTTTTCGTAATATAGAAATCAAAACAGACCAAGGAATAATGAAAATGATTAAGGAGAACACTAAAAAATGGAATTAATTTGTTTTAGATTTAGTCCTTTTTTTGTCCATTTGATATTAGGATTTCCCTTCTAGAATCAGATGAGCATGAGATTCGTATTACTAAAGGAAACCGACTACATTGCCATAGGATGATGGAGAACAAAATTGTTGGGAAAAATGATTGAATCTATGAATGTCAAAAACCTATTGCTGTGTTCATATGAGCTTAAGAAAAACTGTGATAATACAATTCACTTTGCTTCTGAAACATATCATGCCTTCTGTGAAACTTGGTTTGCGCTTATTCATTTTCTGTATCTTCTATAGTCGTTTGAAATGCGGATGAAAGCTGCCTTTTACATTTAGGTACTCTCGAATGAAAATTTTGACCAGGACTCTGGCTATAAAGTTGTTCCCCTTATTTCCAAAGTGTTCTGGTTAGCATTTGTGGGTTGTGGAACTTTTACCAGAGAGAAAAACATGAATTACGTCGGGATGTGTTGGGGGGGGAGGGGTGGATATTTTTATTCTGTCAAAGATATTTCAAAGGAAAGAAAAGTTTGTGTTTAGTCATTACTATTACTGTTAATATGAAATTGCATACGATTTAGGAGTTAAACTATTTTGTTAGCTTTTTGAAACATGAGCAAAGGGAAGGAATTTACATCTGAGAATGACGAGTTATCATTACGAGACTTGCCATGAAGTGCACTTACATTTTATCTAGTATGGATAAAAAAAAAAAATTTGGTGAACAGGCTCATCTAGTGTCAATCTGCTAATGCCTGTTTATTCCTATCAAGCAAATTATTATTTGTGGATCATAGAAATCAAAATTTATAGTCTTTAAGAACTTGGCTCTTTACTCCATTGATGAATGTCTGGAAAATTTGATTGACAAGTTATACTGAATTTCATGAGCAAGTTTGCACACATCTTAGAAGCCTAATTACAGGCAGGTTGTAGACAAATTAATCTGAAAAGAAGAAAGTTTAGGGAAAATAATGAGAGAGGAAAAGAGGCTGTTGCCATAGTCAAGGATGCTCATTCCTAAATATGAATGAAGAAAGTGAAGGTAACTTTTTGGAAAGAATGTTCTTGAAAGTTGTCTTTAAAAGTAGAATTTTAAAAATAGCTCAAGGTGACCTCGAATGATTATTAATCCACTTGCGATTGTACATTTTCAAGCCGAAGATAATCTTATCCGGGTGGCTTCAAAATTGGCGTGCGGGCAGGTTCCCGGACTTACCTGAGCGTCACAGGTGACAGAATCAGAGCGCAAGCTCCAGGTGTCTCATATGTGTGACACCTGTTGCAAGTGGGTTAACCCTGCAACTGCACAGTTAAACTTTCAGGACTGCAAAATGTGCAGCAAACAGCCAAAAAATGTATTTCTAGAAACAGTTTTTATTTGGAGGTGGGGTCAGTGTGACTGGGAGGCTAGTGTAAGGGGAGCTGATAACTTGTTGTTTGAGTGGGATGGTGTCAACGAGAAAATTGTTACTTCAGATAGGTTCATTGGATTTTAGCCGGGCTTAGCAGAAATATTTGAAATGCTGCTTGGAACATCTATCACCTTGAGATATTATTTGTAGTTGTTCTTTTAGCATTTTGAGATATCTCGTGCAGTTTACAAGTTGAGTATATATGGAGGAGAAAGGGAGAAATGAATATTGATAGAAAATCTATATTATATTAGTTGAATGTTTCTGATGTGTACATATTTATACTTCAGTAATTTGTGAATGATCAGTATAGCATGTGATTGAATGAAAGTTGAATTGATTTTTATAGAAAGAAAACGGTATATATTGCAAGGCATTAGTTATTTGATGGGTTTATTTACTTAATTATAAATGTGAGGGGGAGTTTTGGGTTATAAAAAGGCAAAGCTACTTTTGCAAATTGGCTGGTGTGCTGATTGTATGGAACAATACAAAACTTCAAAGGAAATGGTGTGGGGGAGGTCTTAGAAATGTGGAAGGGAGGAGGTCAAGGGAAGGGCTAGAAGAATGTCTGCATTAAAGAACTAAAAAGGATTCCCACTAAGTGGATCTGAAGTAGGTACACTACTGACGGAGGCTGTTTCTTTGCAGCTTGAAGAAGCTGGGCGGATGCTGGCGTGTGAGCCAGTTGGTGGCCCTATGGGTGAGCCTAGGGGTGAGGAGGGTGGACAACTACGTTGTCCGGTGTGTGGGCGGGCCAGCAGCCGGCGGGATCACCTGAAGCGCCACATGCGCATCCACACCGGGGAGAAACCTCACAAGTGTCCATATTGCCCCTTCCGCAGCCTTCTTAAATGGAATGTTAAGTCCCACATGCAGCGGCGCCACAGTATGAACTGGCTGCCCATGGGAGATGCACAATGAAAAGCCAGCAGTGGACATGGTGCTAAAGGTGCATTAGAATACCAGTGTCATGGGATAGCAGAATTTATTTAGGGTTCTGAGGAACTAGGGCAGTGTGTGCTGCTAGTGAAGTGAAATGAAGGCAGCTGTGCAAAGGCATTGGCTTACAGGAATCATCAGCTTGTTCCTGAGAGAAGTTTTTGTAGATTGAAATAATCTTGGATGAAGCCAGATCTAGTGAGATGCAATATAGTGAGATGTATGTGATTTTAAGTTGTATGGTAACATAATGGATGTTGAATGTATCCAAAGTGGAACAACCTTTTGATATTTTAACATTACAGTGCTTAAAAGTAGATGTTCTCAGCTGATAAATTTTGTGGTAAAAATATTTCAAGATTTGAGGCACACTTTGTTAGACATTTTGTGGAGTCCTACACACTGTGCATATCCTCTTTGTGGAATGGAATGGAATGCCAAAGCAAGTATTTGTTTTTCAATAAAACAAATCAGTATCTTAGTTGTTTATCATTGCATATCCTGTTTTAGGCAAGCTTGAGAGAAGGAAAATGGTCGTTTGTTTGCTTTCTTAGAATGTTGGGTAAGTTGGTGGGAATATTTTTAATTTCTTCTATTATTATTATTATTATTATTTTTTTCATTTGTTTATTTTTTTTATAATGGTTAACACATTGTTGCAGTGCAGTTACCAACAAGAATGGCTTTGTAGAAAGTGGGCTAAGGGAAAGGAAAATCCACTCTTGATGTTTTAACACTGGCTGTGAATATTTGTACAGTTGTATTTTCTTTTTTCTCTCTCTCTCTCTCTCTCTCTCTTATAATTCTTTTTGTGTGTGTGAGTATAGCTTCCATTTGGTTGGGGGAAATATTTCTCAATTTTTTTTTCATAATGTGAAGTACTGATTTCCTGTAATAGAAGTTGTATGAACACGAGTTACACGAAAACCAACCTATCTCGACTTTGTAACCTGATTGCCCACGGTGGTTGTATATCATAAAGCTGAGGGTGGAGTAACACGTGTTGTCTCCCCAGGGGTGTGACGCGTCGCAGGGGCTTAGGTGTAGGCACTGCGGACTATTGGCGAGGAACCCCTACCACCTACGGCAGCATGTGATGATTCACACTGGGGAGAGGCCACTCAAGTGTAACCTTTGTCCATACTCCTGCATCAAGACTAATGACCTTAAGAAGCACATGGACACACACACAGGGCAGAAGAGATACCAGTGTCCATTTTGTCCCCACCGTAGTGCGAGGCGGAACAGTATGAGACTGCACATTGCCAGCAGGCACAGTCAGTTGACTGATGTCCACCCGAGGTCCTCCAGCCCTTGCGGTCAGAGCTCAGAGCACCTGGAACAGTCTCGGAGTTTACGGAGCCAGGCCGCCGCTGCTGCTGCGGCTGTGGCTTCTGCTTCTTCGCTCAGCCAGGGACACTTCCCTAGCCAGCATTCCCCAAATTAGATTAAGAAGGGAAGTTTTAATGCTTTTTAAACTGCTGAGGAATGTTATGTGTGATTGGTTGAAAAGGAAAATTGTAAGAAATTATTTTTCAGCTAGCTTATAGGTCAATATTTCCTTGCTTTCTCTGTGGTAAATGAAATTGAATGTATATATTTTGATTTTAGATAACTTCTTAAGACAGACAGTTATTTTTAAACTGAAGAAAGTGCCAATAATAAAGTTTATTATTGTGAAAGAAGCCAAATTATTTAATAGATCTTTATTAATACTATTTACTATGATTATGTCCAATTATTTATTTACCTAACAATATTATTTTTTTAGTCAAGCATGTAGTCCAGTTAAGGCAAGGCCTTTGGGCGAAGAGTCACTGTGTGGCCCAAAGCACCATAGGAAACATGTTGCAATAATGAAAGCATGCCAAGGTAACATTGTAATCTTTCAATTCAATTCTGAACCCTGAGAGCTAAATATGTTGTGCTTGTTGACAATGCTGATATAGGCCAACACTTATTAAAAGATCAGAGGTTTAGGGATAGTGGCACACAGACTTGGCAGTCAGTTATAGAAACCAGTTTACAAACAGGGATTGGAAGTCTTAGCTTGCAGATCAATAAATTCTGCTAGGCTATTCTGTTTGTCTTTTTATCCATTTGTTAGCTCTTTTTTTCTCCCTCTATAAATCTTACCTGTTTACATGTACCTATTGTAACAATCAGATGTCTGTCTACATCTGTGTTATTGTTAATTTTTTGTGTCTCTATGTTCATATGTTTCTCTTTGTTTCTATTATTTCTAGTATGTCAACTGTATTTGTGGTAATAGGTTCAGTATGTAAAAGTTTAATGGATATGTGCTAAGACATGAAATTTGGTCATGGCAAAGGTGTAACAGCATGAAAGTTGATAATAGGTAAGAGGCATATATAAATGCAGATGATTTAAAACTTTTTGTATTTTTTTCATCACATTGTTTAACAGATTGTAAATGTTAATAAACCACCCATTTCCCCATTATTTTGTGGAAGTTGATAGTTCATTTAAACTGATTGATAAATGATTTTGCATCTGTTCTAGTGGTTAATACATCTTGGAGTCAAGTTGACCATTGAAAATTTTGAAAAAACAGTTATATTGGATAAAATGCAGCTTCTGACTGGGTTATTTTTTCATGCTATTATTGCCATAGTTGTAGAGCCTCAAAATTGATTTTACATATTTATGCCCCAAGTTTTAAACAGAAGTTTTGTGAAATATTATTATAATGATCTCTATAGTTTTATTGAATAACAAGGTTCAGAGAGTCTGAGTCTCATATAGATTCTGTTCCCAAGTTCACATACATACAAGCTTGAGAGCTTGATTTCCTCTCTATATTAATAGTGAGCTTTAGGACATCTCTGTACTAAGGGATTCCAGCAAGTCATTTGTGATGTATGCTCATGAGTGAGTTTGTTTTTTTGAAAAAATAAAACCTTCGGCTGTTTACATTGTCATGTTACCATAATAACAAATTCAACAGCACATTTGAATATTGTGATATTTTGTCAGAAAATTACAAAAGAAAAGTTTTTGTTTTAAATGATTAATTGTTAAGTCTGATGTCAAAATGAAAAAGTAGTGCTTTCAGCCATTTATTGTGAAACTAAATTGGCTCTTCACTGTCGATTGTTCATAAGTTTCTTTTGCAAAATTCAATCGTGAGTGAGTTGTAGCTCTTTGGTAATGAGCAAGTAAGGTTGTTTGTTTTGTATGTACAAAATTTTTTGTATTTGATATCCCATCTTCAACTCCATTGTCTTCCTATCAACTACACTTCTGTCTTGTAAAGTTAAGGCCATTTTATGAAATCATCTTGGCTTTTCAAGAATATGAGTTTTGGAATAATAATTGGACAGTTATTGCAACTTGCACAAAGTGAGATCTCATAATTTCTTGATCAACGAAATATTTATTTTTATTTGGCACTTCTGAGGCATTAAAACATAGGTAGACTACTTAGGATAGTTCAGTTGTTGCTGATATTTAAGAAAAGAAAATGTATTTTATGTGCCATAGTGTAAAAACAAAGTAAAGAGCTTTTTAAAAGGATTGACCCTTTTTTTAATAATCCTTCACAGGAGGAAGCACTTAAGTATGTTACACTTTCATTTTTTCTTTATTTTTTTCAATATTATTATGTTTGAGTATAAACATCTGGAAATGAGAGGTGAAGGGTTAGGCTCTTGTGATACTCCAGGATAATATGGAAGTTGCTTTGTGATAAAACTATGAATTTTAGAGGTGTGAGAACAGGGTGGTTCATTGGGGTAAGGAAGGGTGTTGGGTTTGTGTTCTATTTTCACATGATGATGTTTGGTATAAGTGTGGTGTTCTGATAATCAATTTGTTTAGGCTTTATCTCCATGTGCATGTCCTTTGTACGTAATTATCATTTTTTGGTAATTATCATTTTCTGTCTGGGAACCAATGGTGATGGTTTCTTAGTGGGAATGAAATTCAAACAAAAATATTAAGGAGAAGGAAAAGTAACACACTTGTAAATTATATTTCGTCAGGTGAGATTCAGAATTCAAGTAACAGGTGTTTGGATATTAATATTAATGGAAAAGTTGTAAATCTATTTTCTGCATTGTGAAAACATTTGATTTTGTGTTTTTTAGTGAATAATTTTTCGTATTGATTGTTTTCTTTTCCACAATTTATATAGTTTTTTTTCATTATTTTAAAAGGTATTTGTTTTTGTGTAAATTGTTACCATTATTATTATTATTATTTTTAAAGATATTTTTGCCAGATAGGTTTCCAATAGTGTATTGCTGATGTTTTAACCTTTTATTCCATGAGAGAAATGACACTTCAGCTATAGCTTCTGATGAAAAACATTGGAAACAATAATGGAAAGGATCGCATGCCATTCTACCTGGTGAGAAGAAGTAACTTTGAGAGTTTTTACAGCACTTTGAGGCAAAGGAGAAATAATGGGGAATGTCTCTTTGCAGTGGGTGTGGCCATCTTCACAAAGTGACGGGGTAGCGGGTGATGAGAGAGCTCTACAAGGTGATGCTATGGCATGTGAGAGCCCAGCTGCAGTGGGTGGTGGTACCGTTGGCGTTGCCGGAGGGAAGGTTGTTAGTAGCCGGGGTGCACCTAGCTCTCACCTTCTGTGTCACTTGTGTGGCTATGTTGCCCAGCGAAGGCAGCACCTGGAAACCCACGTCCGCACGCACACTGGAGAGAGACCCCACCAATGCCCCCATTGTAAATACAAGTGTAATGATCTGAGCAATCTGAAGAAGCACATCCGAATCCATAGTGGGGAGAAGCCCTTTGCATGCCCACACTGCCCTTTTCGTTCTGGGGAGAGCAGCAGCATCAAGAAACACATAAGGAAACATCATACACCCGATAATTCAGTGCAGCCCCAGGATGCCTTTGCCATGGCTACCCAACCCACTTACCCCTGGCAAGATTCGGCCATGTAATTAAATTACTCTTAACCCACATTCAGATTGAAGGCAAGATCAGGGTGTTTTTCCTGGGTAAGGATAGGCTTGATTATTTTTGCTGTCAGGTGTTGCATTTGTACATTTTTGATGGAAGTAGGATTTGTAGTACTATGTTGTTTTTCTTTTCTGTAGCCTGTGAACTGTCTCAGAGAAAAAATGATAAGCTTGGAAGTAGACAAATTGTATTAATATGTAAATAGTGGAAGATGTAAAGTGGATAGCCTTGAAGAATATATAGATACTGAGGCATAGTAAATGTTGCAGCCAGTTTTACCGAGCATTTAGGCGTGTGCCCTTTCTAAAGCAAGGTTGTGCTCTTTGCAGTTGGTGCTCAGTTCTCCATGGGTATCTGGCAGTGGGCGACGAGACCCAGAAGTACATTCAGGCTTACAAGAGGGTCAAATGGGCATGCAGCCTGCTCACTTGGGCCCTCGCAGTTTGCAGGTGGCTATACAGACGACTTACCAAGGAAGACCGAGCGAGCACAAATGTCCCTACTGTACTTACACTTCGCGACTTAGCTCCAACTTGCGGCGCCATGTTCGGACGCACACTGGTGAAATGCCGTACTCCTGTGCAAACTGTGATTTTCGGTGTAAAGATGCCAGCTCAATGAAGCGACACCAGATAACACACGCCAGACGTTCGCTGCACCCCTCGCAAACCACAGTTGACAGTGCGAGCAATATATAAAGACTGCAGAAAAGTAATACTTTTCTGGCTCAGTATATTTTTTGATAAGTAAAAATAAAAGAAGAAAATGATTTAGTTAATTTCTTTTGTTTTTGTTCTATCCTTGTGTGTCTTATCATTTTTGTTAAAGGTCACTGTAGGAAGTGGCAGTGTAGGAAGCTTTTAAAGAACATTGAAGATTCATGGCCAAAATGAAAATCATAATAAGAAAAATTGAGAAGATGAATATTGTAGGTGTCATCTTATGGTGGTGATGAAAGAAAATTTATGATTATTCCATGTTTTATGGAACTGGAATAAGTTGTGACAGGAATTTCTGACAAAAGAAAGAGGCTTTAATTGACACTGATATTTTAAAGTTTGATGAAAAGATGATCTGTTTTTTGAAGAAAGAGGAAGGACCAGTACTGTCAGTTTTGCCTATTCAATGCTTCAGTTCTGCCAAAATCACTCCTTGACACTGAAGATGAGGAAAATGACTTCTTTTGTTGGGACAGGGAAATTACACATTGTTGGCGTGCATTTTTAAGAAGTTGCTTGGCTGGTACATGGTAGTGACGCTGTTGGGTCTCTTTGCAGTGGGCGGCCCCCCAGATGTACAGTGGGCGGGTGTTGGGTGGGCGGCCAGTCACGTGTCCGATCTGTGGGCGCAGCGTGAGTCG
>NC_091559.1:22881196-22886196 GCF_042767895.1 Penaeus vannamei | reverse complement strand
TGTTTTTTCCCCAATTTTTATCTATGGAATGAAAGACTTTACTGAA
Organism: Penaeus vannamei; assembly: GCF_042767895.1. Taxonomy (NCBI): domain Eukaryota; kingdom Metazoa; phylum Arthropoda; class Malacostraca; order Decapoda; family Penaeidae; genus Penaeus; species Penaeus vannamei. The sequence continues at coordinate 22,886,150 of NC_091559.1, read as the reverse complement.
TACACAATTAGTTCTAAATCGAACACACGGAACTGTATTTTCTCCTTTTTTTTACTGATTAACCATAGGCGTAGCAAGGTATTTTGAAGTGTGTGTCGGGGGGGGCAAAGTAGGTTCCCCAGTAGGCTGCAGGCCCTTGGCGGAGTCCAGGGGCCGGATTCTCAAGTGCGTGAAGGCGCCGTATCAACACTTCGCTCTTGTATAAGGGAAATACAGCAGGACGGTTGAGGCCTCCAGCGCGCCTTAACTTCAGGCTCCTTTGAGAATCCGGCCCCGGGGTAGAGCCCCGGTCGGGGACTCCGAGGCGAAACCCCCGGAAGCTCCTGGATTTTAGCATAGAGAGATAAACTCATTAATATCTGCACTAAAATTAGGTAATACATGACATAATGGTTATTTCAATTTGAACACAATAACTTTTTACAGTCCTTGCTACCATGTAAAAATATAGATAAGAATAATGAAAATATGTATATACCTAATTACTGCTAATGAAGATGTGAGACTTCATATATGAATATGTTGTAGTATTTGCAGTTGTGACTGAAAACGAACTTGATATATCTTCACAGTAGCTACTCTTCTAACACGTCACATATGAATATTCATAATTAGTTTCGCGGATGCCACTTGTCGGCGATATAAATGTCAATAGCAAACTGATATTATAAATATGTAAATAAATAAACAAATAAATGAATAAAGTTGGGTGATCATCAAGAACCTTTGGATATTTGACCTTATTTGTGTCTGTGTCTGTGTGTATGTGTTTTCTTTTTAATTTCCCTTTCTCATTCTCCGTTTACATATTTATCAGCGTTACAATACTTGACATGACAACCAACAATGCTGACGATGACAACGATGACGATAATGATAATGATGACGATGATGGCGATTATTATAACGATAATAAAACAACAATAGTATCGATGGTAATAATAATAATGATATTGATAGTAAACAGTCATGATATTAGTGATAATGACACCATAAATATTTGAGGTACACACGGGCAAGTGTTCCCAACCACTTACATTCTGACCGCCATCCAATCACCTAAATGGACAGGAAGGAGGTAATATGACGTATTACTTGAAAACTTGAAAAAACTTGAAAACCAATAAAGGAATCCCATACTTCGAGAAAAAGAAGAAAAAAGTAAGCGTTATATGTTTTTCGGTTAACATTATTGTGCATTTCCACTTTTATGATTAGAATAATACTAATACCCGCAGGAGAGCGTATAACATTTCGCTGATAAATTTTGGAGAAGAGTGTGCTGCCGAACACGACATTTATATATCGAAATCATCACTTCAAAAGTTTCAGAACAAAAAAATTTAATGTAAATATAATATGCGAAACATCTTCCCCTCTATTAATATTCTGATTGACTGCTGACATGCTGTCTACGTATAGCAGAAGTAAGTTTTACGTTTTTTGTGGTATATATTTCCTTTCCCTGAGTCATTTTCACTCCGGTTTTATGACGTGTATGCCTCATAACCCGTTCGGGTCGCTGGAGTATTTCCAAAGTTTACTTCTTAATTAAAATATGCATGAGAACTTGCATCTATTGAAAGTAAAATCCCAAGTAATCAGCCTCGTTCTCTTGGTTTGGATTCGACTCTCCCGTTTGTAACCAATAATTAAACTACGTGACTGAATAATAGGTCCAAAGCTTTAAAACGAAAGAAAATATGCTACACAAATTTCATAATGGTGGAGTATCGAAATACATTCTCTCTCTCTCTCTCTCTCTCTCTCTGTCTCTCTCTCTCTCTCTCTCTCTCTCTCTCTCTCTCTCTCTCTCTCTCTCTCTCTCTCTCAATGGGGGCTTTTTTAATATTTCTTTGTCTCGAAATTTGTCTTTTTTCTTCTTTTTATCATGTCTTACGCACGCAAATAATGTTTTCTGGTCCGTTACTAATTTCGAGATCATGTTAGATGCATTAGATTATCAATTTTTAAGATAGCAATTTTTTCCGAATGCTCGATCCAGGTTAAGTATATTAAGTAATTGTCTTTGTATACTTATCATGGGCACAATTCTAATCACTGTCAGTTAGGTAAGACCATGCATACAGAATGGATTACGATGAAACTGTATGAGTGAAAGTGCCCATGCGTCAAGGGTGAGTCCATTACTTTGCTTTGTGCTCATTCCCTTTTCCTTTCTCGGACGGAGGGTATCATGATTTCCCTGTCAGCACCTCCCATCATACTCTGAATACTTATTCAGCCATATCATGACCAGAACTATAGAAAAATGGCGAAATCGGACGTCGTAATGCGCTGCATAAAATCCCTAGGAAACACGCCCGACTTCACCAATGAACCAAATTGACTTGCCAAATACTCGCGTCTACTGTACACATGTTGCTACCTCCTACTAGTCTGTTACCCATGTCCGACTGTCAGAGGAATTGGCAAGTTGAGTAAGGCAGCAACTTGTCATTTGGCTGTAAATTTATATAAATAAATATAAATGTAAATAAAAATAAATGTTGTAATGGTGATGGTTAAGTGTGTCATATGTCATATATTATGCTCAATATATAAATTATTCAATATATAATTTATATTAATTCTGAGGGCGCCCTACCGCCACCATCATCACCATCATCGCCATTGCTATCATAATCACACGCACGCACACGCACATACACACGCGCAAACAAACAAAAGTATCTTTCTAAATATCTACAATATACTAACATAAGGCGTATATGTGGTCCCAGAATTATGTGAATTGTCTGTCCTTTTAAATATTTACATGTTTCACATAAAGTCTTCAGTCTTGCTAATTATAAATAAGGAGTTACAGGTGCCATTCGCGTGTAGAAACTTGATTAATTTTATATAAAGCATAAGTTAACTATATATTCTATTGAAATATAGCACTCAGTAAATGTACACATGCGATACATTACGAGTAGGCAGTTAGTCATGACGTCATTGTTAGTAAGTCTGCATATTACACAATCTATATTTTAGTGTTTGGTTACATAGTTAGATTAGCATATTAAATAATTTTATATTTCCATTTTCTTATAATATTAAGATTTAATAATAGATATTTTAACAAATTAACTCTGTCGGCTTAGACAGGTTCCAGCTGCTCCCTGGGTGACGGTTGGCGCGTTCAAAGGTGTTCGCAGACTGTCCGTAAATACGATTAAATATTTTGCAATCTAGATTTTCATCTATAACATAATCATCGTTATCCTCACGTCAGTGCACTACAATTATGATATAGAGTCCGTTGATGTGAACATATGTTCAGGTTATTGATAATAGTTTAATTTTAGAATTTAATAAACTTACTTTCTATTTTTTCAGTCCAGGAAAGAAAATCGTGCTTATGCAACCAGCTAATTCCAGTCAGGAATGCCGACAACACTGACATTTGGTGTACTTGTAAGTCTTCATGCATAAGTGAATCTGCAGTAATTATTTAGTAGCAAGTATTCATTGCAAAATAATTAATATTTTTGGGTACAGTTCAACAAATTGAAAATTCATAATTCATCATATTGTTAACTTTTACCAAAAGCATAATTGAAATACTCCTGGCATTTGAGGAACTCATAATCAGGACCGATTTTCATGTAATATGCACATTTCGTGGAGGAAAATGTGACTATTCTACGTGCATGTATGAGGGTGAATAGACATGTGGGTGAGTAGAGATTCTACCCTCAACCTCCAAAATGAAAAAAATATATATGTGAATATACATATATGTATGTGTATATATTGCATATATATATATATATATATATATATATATATATATATATATATGTATATATATATATGCATATATATATATATGTATATATATATATATATATATATATATATATGTATGTATACATATATATACATATACATATACATATATATATATACATATATATATATATATATATATATATATATATATATATATATATATATATATATATTCATATACATACATATAGATAGATAGATAAATAGATATGCATGTTTATATATAAATATATATATATAATATATATATATATATATATATATGTATGTATGTATGTATATATTCATATATATGCATACATATATATGTGTATGTGTGTGTGTGTGTGTGTGTGTGTGTGTTTGTGCCTAGACAGATGGGGGAAGAGGAGTGTACATATAGGTTCGCCACAACAATCTGATTGGTTAACATTGCTCAAAAACCTGACGGCCTCTGTAGCCCCATGGGATTCCTTCAAGCGTGAAACACTTGAGGCAGCTCAGGAGTCCATTGGTGAATCTCAGAGAACAAGACAGAATTTCATCTCCTTGGAGACGAATTCAAAGATGCGTGTCACACGCCTCATCTGAAAGGCAATTGGGATTTGTGCTGTTCTTTGGTGCGCGGGCTCGGACTCTACTGAGAAATGATAGGAAGAGTTCATCAGGAATCTTTTTGAGGATGTAGAAAACCATTTCTTAGTAAATGATTTTCGTCCTGCCTATCAAGCCCTGAGAAAATCGAACTCTAATCCGTCATGGATGCTTGCAGTCCGCTCAGGGGATGGTCAAATGTTAGATCATGTTGGGGTATTTTGAGCAGTTGCATCGGGTAGACCCCCCAACAGTCAGTCTTGATGTAAACGATGTCGCAATGCCTGTGCCTGACCCGCCTATCAGTGGATATCCCCCTCCCCTGACAGGTTAGGGAGGCGATTTCTAAGCTGAAGGGTGAGAAAGCTGCAGGTATATACGATATCCCTGCTGAGCTGCTAAAGGCTGGGGGTGAGTCTATGGTACGGGGCTTGCATACTGTCCTGGCTGCCAGGACAGTATGCGTGGTCATCCCTCTCTGGAAGGGGAAAGGGGATCGTTGGAACTGTATACCAGCCAAGGTTTTCGATCACATGCATGACTTGATAATGGCAGAGCTACGATCCAAAGTCAGCGTGGA
>NC_091559.1:22871196-22876196 GCF_042767895.1 Penaeus vannamei | reverse complement strand
CAAAGTAATGATAAAAATCCTTATAAAAGTGTTGTAAATAACTGTAACAATTTATCCATTTAATGTCAGGAAAATCTATCATGGGGGAAAAAGTTTCTCCTGCAAAAATCACGTTTTCTATTACACAAGAAAACGCGGTCGTTTTCTGTGAATAGTGATATATACGGTTATTATCAGTTTTAGTGCAACGTGCCAATAGCAATGATTACACGAGAAAATAACAGTAACACTGCTTAGTAAATAGCAACATAGCTTAATAGTTGTGTGCTTGGATGGACTTATATGGGGGCATGTTATGTCGAAAACTGATTTGGCGGTAGAAAAGTTTATGGCAGATCACATATCGCACAGAATTTCGTATCGTTAACAACTAATTCAACTAATCATAATTGTGGATGGTAAGATGGCATGTTAATAACGAAATATTTGTCTGAAATAAGTTACCCATTCTCACACAGTATCGAGTAGATTTACCCTGCCGCTGTAAACATGCATTAGATTATTTCTAAATCAGTTTCATCTCCCAACTTTATCCCGGAAAGCAAAGGGAAAATCATACAAGGAAATTAAGTGAAATATATTCATATATATAATAACGAAGGAAAAAATAAAAACAAGCAATAGCAGTTTGCGGTGAAGTATATATATTTTTAGCTGTAAACGGAAGAACAGCCGGGAGTTAGAACGAATATCAGTCGTTTGTCGGCTCTCTCTCTCTCTCTCTCTCTCTCTCTCTCTCTCTCTCTCTCTCTCTCTCTCTCTCTCTCTCTCTCTCTCTCTCTCTCTCTCTCTCTCTCTCTCTCTCTCTCTCTCTCTCTCTCTCTCTTTTTTCTTATTCTTTCTCCTCTCTCTCTCTCTCTCTCTCTCTCTCTCTCTCTCTCCCTCTCTCTCTCTCTCTCTCTCTCTCTCTCTCTCTCTCTCTCTCTTTTTTTTTTCTTATTCTTTCTCCTCTATCTCTCTCTCTCTCTCTCTCTCTCTCTCTCTCTCTCTCTCTCTCTCTCTCTTTCTCTCTCTCTCTCTCTCTCTCTCTCTCTCTCTCTCTCTCTCTCTCTCTCTCGAAAGACAGAAAGTAGGTGATTTCTCTTAGAAAATATACTTTTCGGTATTCCTGTTACCATATTTATAGTCTTCTCTTCTATTTACGCTTTTTATTTATTCATCGCCTGATAATCTACACTATGCTCTCCTCCTCTCCCTTAGTTTTCTCATCTCTGTCTTTTTAAACTTCCTTTTTTTTTTTTCCTTGGCCTCACAAATAGAAAATTATATCAGAAATCAAACAACAGGAATTATTATATCTATATTGCTTATGAATTAATTACTACGGATCTCCCTTAAGCATGTTCATGTTATTTTATTTCTTTCTATAAATTATAATATACGATAAAGAGAGAACGGGAGAAATTGATGAAGAGGTTTTAGTTGGAAGAACATTGACTGCATTGGTGCTCTCGTATCGCAGGTAAAATTGTATGTAATTAATATTCGTTACCAATTAACGCGACTTTTTCTCCTTTCTACACACACACCTCAAGTGTTTTTTGAAGCAGCGTTCAGTAAGGGAGAGGGGGATCATGGACTCCCATCATCTTGTATTTTTCTTAAGACCGTTTGGCAGACTCGGATGATATGAAAACATCAAAATTGCTTAATTACCCATGGCGTCTTCTAAACATATCCCAGGAAATTCGACTGCTTGATAATTATGTGTTTACTCTGCAGCTGACACGCTGAAATTCCTTGCTTAAATAACTTTGTTAGTGTGATATAATGTTTCTTTGTTCATGGCTTAGAAAAATGCCACTGAAATGGCATACAGCAAGATTTAGAATTTTGTATTTATTTCTATCCAACAAAATGATGACAAAAACAACGCCCCTAATATTTCAGCATTTGCATAACATGTGCGTTTTGCTTGCGTCGTGTCGATCAAGAAAGATTATGAAACCAGCGGATCACTCCTAGGGAACAGCCTGAGCATTACATTAAACAAACGTGATTCCGCAAGGACAGACTGCAGTATTCAATTATCGCAGCCTGGAAACGGGCCTTCTCTAGACGCTGGTGCCAATATGATTCGTGTGTGTTCATATATATGTATGTATTGTTCGGTAAGCTATAGTCGAAGTTACATTTTACTGATCACAAAAGCCTATCATTGATGACTCCGCTAAGAAATAATGAGGTTTATGTGTAAAATCTTGGTTGCTGGTGACAGGTTGCGAACCCTGCACCGGTGAATCTGCCATTTCACATTTCCAATTATCATGTATTTTTTGTTTTAGTAATCAATATCAAATCCTTAATTTGATATAGTTACACAAGGTGTATTACTGTGTGGGTGGTGATTTTCCACGTGATTCATTATATCATGTGAATCTTATTGTAGGCTATTTATTATGTAACTGGTAACTGTTCATCTTTATGGCAAAAAATGTCATGCGTTTACAGCGTTTGTGCGCTTCCTTAAAAATGAAATATGCTTCAAATTTCATGACAGGGAACAAACTTTCGTTTCTAAATTGTGTTTATTATGTACATATCGTTTTTTTTACCGATTATGCCTTATAGGAAATGTTCTTCTAACACAATAACAAATAAAATGTGATAAAGGGATAAAGACTACATGGCTTTGTATTTTTATTATGAATGTTACATCATTATCTAATAAAGTTAAGATACAATGAGTTATACAATTTGTGAAATAAATCCAATACATCTTCACAAATACTCGTATTAAAAGAGTTTCATCCTTACAAGCTGTGGTTTCATCATCTTGTTAACTAAGAAGTATGAATGTGAAACGTCATTGGTAGTATAAGGTTATACTACTCGATGCATAAGGTTTTAAAGGGACGCACTCACACGTGAAACCCATTCCTTCAACACAGAATTTCACATGAAATACACGGGACAACTTTAGCACAATATGACTACGCAGTTTTGTCAATGTGTTGATGTTTGAAAAGCATGTGGATGTTGGGTGAAGGAAATGTCCAATTTGAGGTAGATACTATTTTGTTGGCTCATTTCTGGTCTAATGGAGGCCTTACTCTTTTTCTCTCCCTTTCTTTTATTCCTCTCTCTCTCTCTCTCTCTCTCTCTCTCTCTCTCTCTCTCTCTCTCTCTCTCTCTCTCTCTCTCTCTCTCTCTCTCTCTCTCTCTCTCTCTCTCTCTCTCCACACACACACACACACACACACACACACACACACACACACACACACACACACACACACACACACACACACACACACACACACACACACACCAAGGGGAAGGTCGTGAGGGTACCCGCAGAAGGCTTTTAATATCAATACACATGCTAGCAATACTTATAAACTGTTATATAGACAGATTTCTTTGGAATTCCCTTCCGCAATTTAGGGATAAAATTATATAAAAAAAATCTGGCGCTTCTATTCACACTTCTAACCTAACAAAACTGCAATGGATGAAGTAAGATTTACTTCCATATAACATTCATACATTTTTCACAATTTCGAATGCATATCTGTGTGTGTGTGTGTGTGTGTGTGTGTGTGTGTGTGTGTGTGTGTGTGTGTGTGTGTGTGTGTGTGTGTGTGTGTGTGTGTGTGTGTGTGTGTGTGTGTGTGTGTCCTGGGAATAATCATTTATAAGTAAATAATATTAGTTACAGTATATGAAACTAGTGTATACATTATGGGTACTCAAAACGACCCCTACATTCTGAGGTATATAGCGATGGAGCCCAATGTGACATCCCCAATATGGGGCAACATAAAAAAGTATACATACGTTCTGCACCCATTGTCCTATCTGCCTACCTCTAACTACTTCAACATCAGGTAGATATCAACATAAAACATACCTGTATCGTATTTCTGTACAGCTTTACGTTGACAATGATAATAATCATGAAACACGTCACTAAACATTACGTGCAAGTTATAATTTCTTCACTCCGTTGGCAGTTAGTTATAAATGGGAAACGTGTGCAAAAGTCTTGCATAAACAACGGAAAGAGGGACGGGGGCTGTACAACTGTAGGTTAATAAACAAACATGTAAATCTACATAGGTTTTCGCGCTAGCACTGAGCACCTGTGGCACAGACAGAGAACAATCTTATACCGAAGAGGTATCTGATGAGTCGTGTCGTTAAAATGAGCTTCTTTTCAACGCTTCAACATTTTGCGAGTCTTTCAGAACTTGCAGGCTCCGCTTTTGAACACTATAGTGGCAATGAGACTGCTGAAACAACTGCATTTGATTGTCTGTTCCAGTGAGTCGTATGTTTTATGAAGAAATAATACTGACTGCAGTTTCGTTTACCATGTATAAATGTTTTAACTTCTACACTACAGTACAAAATATTAGTGTTGACATCAAAGGCTGACATTTTCTAAGACCACCTAAAATCATCATCTGCAATTAAAATCACACGAACAAGGAACATTTTTAAAAACATGTTACATTAAAAAATGTTGCCAAAGTAAGAAAGCAGAAAACACATTTCTTCCTGATAACTAAAGTTGTTTTCTCTTCTATGCCAGACTAAATTTTATCAAATCGAACTGGCAGTAACAACGCTAAATTGATCATTACTCCATAAAGTAATTACCTCGTTAAAGCATCAAACTCACTGTACAAGTTTTACTAAGAATACAAGCTAACAATTTCGTGCTATTTCCTTGAAAAGAAAACGGTTTCATTACACTAACTTTCCTCCACATACAATCATTATTTCACCTGAACCTGCAGTACAGAATTACAATAATAACACTTGTTTTTAGTTCAGTGGGTATTCCTTTATAACATCAGCCGATTTCTCCTCTATATGGCACACGAATGACTATGGTTTAATTCATGCAAAACAACACGCTTCTTAGTATAATATCATTCTAGTTTATGATACACTTCCAATGCAAGTCATGACGACCCACCCTTGCATCGATTGCAATGTGCATGGAACCAATTGCAGACCTCGAATTGGAACGCGCCGATATAACTGTAATA
>NC_091559.1:22858696-22863696 GCF_042767895.1 Penaeus vannamei | reverse complement strand
TGCCCGAGCTGAATCACTTTGATACAATGATATATGATGTCTTTGGTCGAAAATAGATAACATATCAACTTGCCTAAACCTCTGGGGAAACAAGAAAAGGTAAATTGCAGCAATGAACCAATCGAACAAACCACTAAGACTAAGAACCCTGCAGCAACGTAAGAACACATAATAACAATAAGATAATGAATAAATGCAAACAAAGGCCGAACTAGTAAAAAAAAAAAAACACGAAACACAGCAGATCCTCACCCCGAGTGCGAAGAGGTGCGCCAACAGCACGCGAGGAGGGCCAGGAGCACGCCCAGCAACAGGAGGACGGGCGTCGGGGCACGGGCGCTGCTGCTGTTGTCGTCGTCGGAGGGGAGGCCGTACCACACCCGCAGGGACTCCCGCACCAGCTGGGCGTCTCGGGAGTCGACGGGGACGCTGGTGGTGCCCTCCGAGTTCGCGGAGGCGGGATCGTTCGGCCTGCGGGGAGAGGGAGGCTTAGGACTCGCGTGCTTCCTACTCTGCTGGGTCCTCTCTCGCTCTCGCTCTCTCTCTCTCTCTCTCTCTCTCTCTCTCTCTCTCTCTCTCTCTCTCTCTCTCTCTCTCTCTCTCTCTCTCTCTCTTCCCTCCTTTTCTTCTCTTCGTTTTCTTTCTTCGTTTTCTCTTCGCTTTTCTCTTTCTCTTCGTTTTCGTTTTCTTCGTTTTCTTCGTTTTCTCTTCGTTTTCTTGTTTTTCTTCGTTTCTGCTTTCGCTTGCTTTTCGTGCTTGCTCGTGTCTTTCTGTTTGCTTGCTCACTACCACCACTCTCCTCCTCTCTCTGTCTCTCTCTCTCTCTCTTTGTCTGTTTGCTCTCTCTGTTTTTGCTTCTCGCTCTCGCTCTCTCTCGCTCTCTCTCTCTCTCTCTCTCTCTCTCTCTCTCTCTCTCTCTCTCTCTCTCTGCTCTATCTATCTATCTCACACTCTCACACTCTCTCTCTCGCACTCTCACACTCTATCTATCTCACACTCTCACACTCTCGCTCTCTCACTCTCATCACTCTTACTCTCACTTTCGCTCTCTCGTTCTCTATCTCATCTCACCCCCTCCCCCCCATCTCTCTCTCTCTCTCCCCTCCCCCCATCTCTCTCTCTCTCTCTCCCCTCCCCCTCTCCATCTTTCTTTCTCTCTGCTTTCTGTTTTCTCGTTTTCTTTGCTTCTTTCGTTTTCTGCTTTCTTTCTTCATTTCGTTTCTCGCTTCCCTACCTCTATCCCCCTCCCCCCCATCTATCTCTCTCTCTCTATCCCCCCTCCCCCCATCTCATATCTCTCACTCTCTATCCCCTCCCCTCTCCATCTCTCTCTCTCTCTCTCTATCTCCCTCCCCCCTCTCTCTATCTCCCTCTCTCTCTCCCCCCATCTGTCTCTCTCTCTCTCCCTCTCTCTCTCCCTCTCCCTCTCTCTCTCTCTCCCCTCTCTCTCCTCTCTCCCTCACTCATCCCCCCTCTCTCACTCATCCCCCCTTCTCTCACTCATCCCCCCTCTCACACTCACCCCCCCTCTCCCTCTCTCTCATCCCCCCTCTCTCACTCATCCCCCCGCTCTCTCACTCATCTCCCTCCCTCTATCTCATTCCCCCCTCTCTCACTCATCTCCCCCTCTTCTCACTCATCCTCTCCCCTCTCTCTCTCATTCTCTCCCCCTCTCTCACACTCATCCCCCCCTTCTCACCATCGCCCCCTCTCTCTCACTCATCCCCCCTCTCACTCATCCCCCCCTCTCTCACTCATCCCCCCTCTCTCACTCATCCCCCCTCTCTCACTCATCCCCTCCTCTCTCACTCATCCTCTCCCTCTCTATCTCATTCTCTCCCCCTTCTTTCTCGATCTCATATCCTCTCGCCCTCTCTCTCATTCTCTCCCCCTCTCTCCCTCTCTCATATTCTCCGCTCGCTCTGATCTCTCTCTCATATTCCCTTCTCCCCCTCTCATCCCCACCCCCTCTCTCTCTCATTCTCTCATTCTCTCTCTCTTCCCACCTCTCTCTCATTTACCCCCCTCCTCTCTCTCTCTCTCTCCTCGCATTAAAATACCAATGATTCTCGATTTTAAAATTTAGCTGACCATAATAATAAGACTTTCTATCCCCCTCTCTCTCAGTCTGCGCCCCCTCTGATTCCTCTCGATTCTCTCCCCCCTCCCCCCTCTCTCTCTATCACTCCGCATTCTCCCTTCCTTCCTCTCTCTTCCCTCCCCTTCCTCTCTTTCTCCCTCCTTCCTTGCCTCCCTTTCTCCCTCCTTCCTTGCCGCCCTTTCCCTTTCCCCTTCCCACACTCCACCCTGTCTCCTCCATTCCCTCCCTCCTCCACCCTCCCCTCCTTCCCTTTTCCACCCCTCTCCTTCTCCCTCGGTTTGTCTGTAACTAATACACTCGTGAAAAGTCACTCGTGTTGTGTTACAGGGAGGTCAGGAACGGGGGTCAACCGCAGTGTATTCACGGCTCGGTGACGAAAAAATATGTGAGGTCGGAATTGAGAAGGTGAGCGTGTGCTATTCTCTATGAAACGCCCCAGTTGGATATGGCGTGTGTAAATTATTAGCGAGGGAGAAAAGGGAAGGCGAAATTAGGACTTGGCAACTGAGAGGGCAATAAATTTGGATGGGGAGAAGACATTTGGGAAATAATATTAATATCCAATGAATGACCTCTCTTTGATGCCAGACTTGATTCACGAAAATCTTACCATGAGAGGAAGTGGGTAAATATCATGACATCCGGTTTAATATCCCCCTTTATATTTTTCATGACACAAATGGCATGACCACGAATAACATTATTTTTATAGTCAATGTGGTGTTATATTGTGCTCTCAATATAAATCGAACGAAGTTCCTTGTAAACGACTAAAACACTACATCTCTCCCACTCTCTTCCCCTTTATCGCTCACTTTTTCTTCACTATCAGCATTATCTTCATTTGTACGGGAGTATGCCACATAGCATCTTTCTGTGCGCTCACTACATTCTTAGAGGTCTTATCAGTCGTATCTATTACTCACGTTTATACCCTACGCCTTATCAGTCTTGCCCAATCGATAAGCCTAAGGCACGTCAGTCCTACCTTCTGCACATTTAACACCCCTACTATTTTGTTCTAGAACTACAATAGATTCTCACTCCGACGCGCGTACCACATAATTCCCGTATTTCCCTTTCAGTTAAGTGTTATTTGCCTAAACGTTTCACACGCCGTATCTACAAGTGCAATCGCCTACTGACCTATGACAGCGGATGAGCGAGCCAAAACAAGCCAGGACTCACTACCGGTTTCCCCGCCAAGCTTCGCTTCCGTTTTTTGTGTCTCCAGTTATCTTGTTATTTTAGGCCTTTCCCCTTTTTCTTTGACGTATAAAAATCTGTAGCCTTTGCGTCTGCCTGTACAACCCCTGCTGACGCTTGAAAACTTATCACTGTTGTATAACTGGCTGTCGCCCCTTGGACCCCTGCTGACGAGTGCTGACGAAGGATTGCTGAGCTTACACTTGCCTCCTGACCGCTCCGGTGCCTCGGTACAGCCTCTATGCCATGGTATACGATTAGACACTTAGTCTCGGCCCCGGTCAGTTTATTTCCCCGAGGTGTCCAAGGGAAGAGCTCTGGCGAATAGAGGTTTAAAGTTTTGCGTTTTGCTTTACCCAAACCTCTCGCCTGGCCATGGTAGTAATGTCGCTGTTTAGCTCTAGCTCTCTCTCCTCTCCTCTCCTCTCCTCTCCTCTCCCTCTCCTCTCCCTCTCCTCTCCCTCTCCTCTCCCTCTCCTCTCCTCTCTCCTCTCCCTCTCCCTCCTCTCCCTCTCCTCTCCTCTCCTCTCCTTTCTCCTCTTTCCTCTCTCTTCTCCTCTCCTCTCTCTTCTCCTCTCCTCTCCTCTCTCTTCTCCTCTCTTCTCCTCTCTCCTCTCCCTCTCCCTCCTCCCTCCCTCTCCCTGCTCCCTCTCTCCTCCTCTCCCCCTCTCCTCTCTCCCTCTCTCTCCCTCTCTCTCCCTCTCCTCTCCCTCTCCTCTCTCGCTCTCCCTCTTTCTTCCTTTTTTTTCTCTTTGTTTTTCCTATTTCCTTTCATTTATTTCCCTTTCTATCCCTCTTTCCTATCCCATTTCCCTTTTCGCCCCTTTCCCTCTTTTTCCCATTTTCCACCCCCTTTACCTTCTCTTTTTTCTTATTTCCACCCCATTTCTTTCCCTCTTTTCTCTCCCCCCTCGTCTCCACTGTCCCCCATCTCTTTCCTTCTCCCCTTTTACTCTCTTGTGCCACATTCCCTCCTCCGTTTTCTCCTTTCCTCCTTCCCTTTCTTCCACCCCTCTTTCCCTCACTCCTCTCCCTCTCAAACCACCCTCAAGGATGACTCACCCTAGTGGCTCGGGATCTATTCTGACCCAGAGGTCATTGAAATGGGCGTGTTTTCTGGAGGGTTCGCTGGTTGTGGGCGGTCCCCGGTGTCTTCTGGCCCCGCCCCCTGCTGCTTGCTCTGAGAGGAACCTGCAAAGCAATGCAAAAAGATATTTGATTCCGTAATATTATGCTTTTTATTTTTTCTGTTTTTTTCTGTGATTTATACAAACGTTATAGAGTTGCAGAGGAAGAAAGTGATCATAGCAAATTCCTTTTCTTTTTTTTTAATTCTCAAGTCATTTAGGCTATTTTTTCCCTACACATGCATTTTGTATAATTTACTAAAACCGCATCACCTAATAACAACACACGCTACTAACAGCTGTAACTCACCATGGAGTCACAGATACCAAACACAGATCTATGTAAACAAAAATAGTGCTTTATGACCTTTGACGCAATAGCTTGTTTGTTTGTTTGAATTGTTTTTTTTGGCGAGTGGCACCGCGCACGGTATTATTGGCGCCGCGCGGCAGTTCCCCAGTTTACGCCTGGCTCGTTCGGTAGTTTGCGAACATAGGCACCTAAAACCATTGAATTGGTTAGCATTTCGAAAAATCTAAAGTAAAGGTTTACCTTCACTTTACAT
>NC_091559.1:22838696-22843696 GCF_042767895.1 Penaeus vannamei | reverse complement strand
TTTCAAGTATAAATCAATAATTTTCAATAAAACCAAAAGTGGTGCTTTAGACATATAAGAACCAAATAAAATAAAACATAATGGAAAAAATACATAGAACGTGAATGTTGCTGAAAGAGCGAGAGAGAGAGAGAGAGAGAGAGAGAGAGAGAGAGAGAGAGAGAGAGAGAGAGAGAGAGAGAGAGAGAGAGAGAGAGAGAGAGAGAGAGAGAGAGAGAGAGAGAGAGAGAGAGAGAGAGAGAGGGATGTAGAGAAAGAGAGAGAGACAAAGATAGAAAAGACAAAAGGAGAGAACGTGAATATTAATGAAAGAGAGAGAGAGAGAGAGAGAGAGAGAGAGAGAGAGAGAGAGAGAGAGAGAGAGAGAGAGAGGGAGAGAGAGAGAGAGAGAGAGAGAGAGAGAGAGAGAGAGAGAGAGAGAGAAAGAGAGAAAGAGAGAAAGAGCTAGAGAGAGCGAGAGAGAGAAAGAGAACCCAAGACCCATCCAAATACTCAGGAGGGAAAAAAAACTCCTTGAAAACTCCCAGTGAAAACGCGAAGGCTTTCCCTCACCCCCCTCCCTCCCTCCCTCCCCCTCCGCCCTCCTCCCCGCGCATACGCCCTTCTCGCCCGCAGCCCTCACCCCCATAAGGACCGCCCTTCCTCTCGGCGCCTTTGATGAGCTGAGTTTTTACCTTCTCCATCGCTGCTGCTGCGTCGCCCGCGGCCGCCGCCACTCCGAAGGGCAGCGGGGAGGCGGCCTGGACATCATTACGGGGAGAAAAGGAGATGGGGAGAGGGAGGAGGGAAGGGGGAGGGAAGGGAGAGGGAAGGAGGGGGGGTAGGAGGAGTAGAGGGGGGGGGGGGGAGGGAAGGGGGAGGGATGGGGTATGGAAGGGGGAGGGAAGGGGGGAGGGGGGTAGGAGGGAGGAGACGGGGAGGGGGAGGGAAGGGAGAGGAATGGGGTATGGAAGGGTGAGGGAACGGGGAGGGGTAGGAGGAGGAGACGGGGAGGGGGAAGGAAGGGGGAGGGCGAGGGGTAGGAGGAGAGGGTGGAGAAAAGGAGATGGAAAGGGGAGAGAGAGAGAGAGGGGAACGAGGGCGAGATGGAGAGGCAGAGAGAAGGGTGAGGGCGAGGGCGAGGAGGAGGATAGGGAGAGAGAGGGCGGAGGGGGAGCAAGGGAGAGGAGGAAATGGAGTATGGGGGAGAGTGAGCGTATAGAGTATGGGTTTGGAAGAGAATTAGGTGGCAGAGTAGAGGAATGAAGTGGGGGACGGAAAGGTGGGGTAGAGTAGGGGGGGAGGGGGAAGGAAAGATGGGGAAGGGACGAGATAGAAGAGGAAGAGGCGGGGGGAAGGGACGACCGAGTAAGGGGAGAGTGGAGGAGGAAGGGGAAGTAAGAAGACGAGGGACAAGAGGAAGAGGAGGAGGGATACGGTCAAAGGAGCCAAGGAATTGCGCACACAAGAAGCAATTACCAAGCAGCGAGGGAAGCGGTCAAGGCGATGGCGGAGGAAGAGGGGAGGAGAGAGGAGAGGGGAGAAGAGAGGGAGGAGAGGGGAGAAGAGGGGAAGGGAAGGGAAGGGAGGGAGAGGGTGAGGAAGAGGGGAGAGGGGAGTGGGAGGGGGGAAGCGGACAGGAGAGAGAGAGGGAAGGGGAGGAAGAGGAGAGGGGGATCAAGAGAGGGGAAATTGAGGGGAAGCTGTGCGTGAGAGCAAGACAAGGTGTGCGGGGTGCTGTTCCTGAGAAAGGTCTCTGGCTCTCAGTGGACGGGGTAAGGTTGACCTTTCTCGGAAAAGGGGCGTGAGAGGGCGTGCAGGACGTGGCAAGGGTGGTGACCAGTTGGCGGGCAAAGGAATAAATGAAGAAATGAATAGATAAATAAACAAATGAACACGCACAAGCTCTCACCTTTGAAGTTTACAGACAGACAGACAGACACACACCACACACACACACACACACACACACACACACACACACACACACACACACACACACACACACACACACACACACACACACACATACACACACACACGAACCCCACCACTTCACCCGACCACCTCAAACGAAGCACAGTCTGTCACAGATCCCAAGCAAGCAAGCACACAGGGGGCCCTAGCCTGTCTCCGCGTGCAGCCGAGGCATCGCAAGCGCCATTCCCTTCCCCACAAGCGCCCATTCGTCGTCCTGTCCCACCCGCCGGCTCAGAGCATTACCTTCTTTAAGCCAATAAGGTCGAATGTCGAAAATCCCGTCCGCCACGCAGCGAAAAAGTTTTTTTTTCCCCTTTTTTCTTTTCTTTTTATTTTATTATTATTTTTTTTTTCCTTTTTTGACCCACACTTGGAAATATTTATCGTTGTTCGAGGCGAGGTCGAAGGAGGCTCCGGTCGTGATATATGCTCGCTGTAACGACTTTCTGCAATTATGTAATAGCACCAGATGCTTAACACTCGGCCGCTGTAACACGTCGTTTTAGATTAGGTATGTAAAACAGGGGTTGAAGAGCGGCGAAAAAAGGGGTGAGTTATTTGTACGTGTGGGTGTCGCTCGCCCGGGGGGTTCGAAGCGGATACAAAGAGGTTCTTGTTGGGGTGTCTGGAGCCCATCCGAGGCCTATATTGTAAAAAGAAGAAAAAATGTAAATATATATACCCGCAGATTAGTACAGAAATCCCTCGAAGAAAGCGAAGAAAAGTTTTTTTTTTTCCTTTCCTATCTTTTATCCAATTTCTCCTACCTCCCCCGCTTCCTCCCTCCTCCCCCTCCCCCATACATATCCCTCGTTTATAATAGCAAAGAAATCCCTCCAACCCACCCACCTATCTCCCATTTCTCCCCCCCCCACCTCCGTCCTTTCCCTCTCCCTCCCCACCTCCCTCCCTTCCCCCCATCTCCGTCCTTTCCCCTTCCCTCCCCACCTCCCTCCTTTCCCCGTCCTCCCTCCTTTCCCCCTCTTCTCTCCCACCACTCTCCTCTCCCCCCTTACCCCCACCCCCTCCAAAATGGCAAAGGGCCCACTGTTGCCCCACATGGAGACCAGAGGACACACGAGGGTGAAAAAAACGTATACATTTTCTGGTATTTTGCGGTCACTGTTCCCAGCGGGCGGTCGCGGCGGCGGGGAGCCAACCTATTCCAGCCTTGAAATATTACCACGGCAGGGACTGTGCGTATAAAAAAAAGTTGAATTTTAATACTGGAGAAAAAAATAAGGGCCGTATGAAATAAAATAAGAAAGGATGAACGATAACATTTTATGGGAAATGATAATATTTGAATAATTGTGAAAAAAGACGAAGGCCAGATTTATAATGAAGATTAATAGCATTACTAAGAATAATTAAACTTTTCATATTATATAAACAAACCAAGAACCGTATAAAAAAAAGAAAAAAAATCAACCTTCTGTATATAAACAAAACAAGAACCGTATAAAAAAGAAAGAAAAAAAACACCATAAATAACCAAACTTTAACACAAGAAAATAGACAAGAACACTACAAAAGAAATTAGAAAATAGGACAACAAAATAATCACAATGAATATCACAAACCATTAATCAGCAGATAATAAAACATTACAATAAATGATATAAAAAGTACAGAATGGCGATAGAGACTTAAGAGAGAGACAGGGAGGGAGGGGGAGGGAGGGGGGTGATCCTGGTCCTCTTATGAGATACTAATATCTTGCTGAATTATTTTGAGATTTGATGCTAAAGATTAGGAATAAAAAGAAAGAAAAGAAGAAGAATAAGAAGAAAAAGAAGACGAAGAAGGAGAAGATGAAGAAGAATAAGAATAAAACGAAGAAATAGAATAGAAAGAAGAAGAAGAAGAAGGAGATGATGATGAAGAAGAAGAAGAAAAGAAGAAGACGTAGAAGAAAAAAGAAGAAGAAGAAGAAGACGAAAAAGGAAAAGATGAAGGAGAAGAAAAGAAGAAGAAGACACAAAAGAAGAAGAAATAAAAGAAGAAGAAGAAGAAGGAGTAGAAGACGAAGAAGAAGAAAAAAAGATGAAGGGGGAAAATAGGAAATAAGAGAAGTTAATAGAAGTGAACAGAAGATAAATGAGGAGAGAAGCTAAGGCAGAGAAAGAGACAAAGAGAAATCAAAGAAGAGAATAATCAGTAACAAAAGAAAGAGTCAGAAAAAAATAAAACGAAAAAACAACATAAATTAGGAAAAGACAAGGAACAAAAAGTGAAAAAAGAGAAAAAAAGAGAAAAAAGAAAAAAAGGAAAAATAGATTAGAAAAAAGAAAAAGATTTTTTCAAATGTAGAAACACAAACAAAAAAAGGAGAAAAAAATACAAAAAGACAAAAGACAATAACAAAAAATAATGTAAGCTAGTTAGGAAAAGATAACGAACAAAAAGTAGTTACGAAAAGAAAAGGAACAAAAAGTGAAAAAAAGAAAAAAGAGAGAAAGAAAAAAAGAAAAGGAAAAACGAAAAACTAAATTAGAAAAAAGACAAACAAAAACAAACCAAAATAAACACACACACACACAAACACAAAGAAAAAAAAAAGCCAAAAAAAAGACAAAAGACAATAGCAAAAACAAAGCCCCCCCCCCCACGTCCTCGCCCTGCAGGATGCCTTGGCACAATAGGAAGAGCTCAAGACGCACGGCCTTCGCAACGCTCTCCCTCGACGCGTCAAGAGATAAATCACTGGAGAGTTACATCGGCGCGATAATCAACAAGTTGTTTTGTATTGTTTTTGTTTTGTTTTGTTTTGTCTTATTTTTTCTTCGTTTTTTTCTTTTTCTTTTTTTCCTATTGTCTCTCTTGGTGTTTGTTTGTTTTAGGTGCGATTTTTCTTCTTCTTCTTCATCTTCATCTTCACTTTGTTCTTGTCATTGTTCCTGATATTCATCACCATCTTCCTCTTCCTCTTCTTCTTTTTCTTCTTCTTCTGCTCCTCCTTCTTCTTTTTCTTCTTCTCCTCCTTCTTCTTCTTACTATTATTATTTGTTTTTCTCCTTCTCCTTCTCCTTCCTCTTCTT
>NC_091559.1:22826196-22833696 GCF_042767895.1 Penaeus vannamei | reverse complement strand
GTGAGTGTGAGTGAGTGAATAAGTGAGTGAGAGGGTGAGCGAATAAATGAATGAACGAACCAACGAATGAGGGACAAGAATTAGACGTAGCAGCGAAAATCGGGGGGGGGGGGAACATACACAGACGGACCACAACAGACATAATCAGCACGAAACAGATATGTGTACACTTCAACGTGTGCGTATATTTCTGCCATGTAAGTGTGTTCCTAATTGTCTCGCCGACTGCTGGGAGCTAATAAGACTTCGATGTTCTTTCTGCTTCAGTGACTGAGACATCGCCATGAACATCGGACACACTTCTGGGGATGAGAATACAATGATGGCTGATCCGTCTTCGATATCAATTAGGTAATATTTTTTCGAGAGAGTTATTGCGGATTTTTTGTTTGTTTGTTTGTTTGTTTTTCTGAGTTGTGTTATAGGGATTCCGTAAAAAATAATTTCCAAATAAGGGAAGGAGAGATGTCGGGTTAGATTTACAGAAAAAAAAAACAATTGTCGTAGAATCGCAAAAAAGTGAAACAAAATGAAGTCAAGATACGAAACTATAAACCGCGTAAAAATACTCTTCATTAAAAAAGAAGAAAAAACTACACCAACCCAGACGAGGAATGCCAATTAAGATATAAGAAAAAATGGGTGAAAAAAACTAGTGAAAAACATAATTAAAAATTCTTTTACTTGTACACCGTCTAATTCCCATACACCCCCATACTCTCCATCCACCCCCCCCCACCCACACACACATGCTCCCTTCCTTATACCCCCTACCGCCTCCCTTGACAATCCCCTCACATACCCCTTACACCCCAACACACTTCTAATACACCCTAACACCGATCATTTACAACTCTGATACCCCTTGTACACACCAACCCTTTACCATATACCTTCCATACCTGATCTACACTCTACACCTCCCTTACTACACTTATTACACACCCTAGTGCCATTCTTATGCAAACCCCAACACCGCTTCGAGACCCCTCCTCCCCACTACCTCAAAGGACCCCCTCACCTTCAAGGAACCCCCTCTACCCCCTCTCTCCCCCACCCTCCAAGGAACCCCTCACCCTTCTCTCCCCCCTACGACCCCTGCCCTACCTCCGTCTCTCCCTCCTCCAAGAACACCCCGACCACCCTACTCCCCCCACCTCCAAGGACCCCCCCTTGCAAGAATCCCCCCTACCACCCCCTACACCCTCCAAGGACCCCCCTCATCCCCCCCCCCGACCCTACCTCCGTCTCTCCTCCGCTGACAAATGAAGAGGAGACATCAGCTGTAGCGTGGCAGGTACTCGAGGCAGAAGCAATCCGGCGAGACAGCATAATATGTTGTCTTCCGTCCGAGCATTCAGCGTTCACGACGGATGACGTATGAACAGTGTTAAGTGGGGGGGGGGGGGGATGTGTGTGTGCGTTTGGTTGTGTGTTTGTTTGTTTCAAAGCAAACAGGAGGAGGGAAAGAGATTCAATGGAAATAATAACGGAACAAACAGGGAATGTGTAGGCCTACACACACACACACACACACACACACACACACACACACACACACACACACACACACACACACACACACACACACACACACATCTGTTCGTAGATACACATACATATAGATAGATAGGCCACCAAATACTTATATTCGAATACGTACATACAGAAAAAATGCGGGCAGAAGAAGAAGAAGAAGAAGAAGAAGAAAGAGAGAGAGAGAGAGAGAGAGAGAGAGAGAGAGAGAGAGAGAGAGAGAGAGAGAGAGAGAGAGAGAGAGAGAGAGAGAGAGAGAGAGAGAGAGAGAGACAGTGTCCGCCAACAGACAAATGGCAGACATAACACGGCTTGACATGACAATTCTTTTTCATTACCCAGGTCCTTTACCCCCCCCCTCCCCACTCCCATGTGGAATCTCTCTATCGATGTCTCGTTTTCCTGCCCCTCCCCCCTCCCCCTCCCCCCCCTCTTCTCCTTATCTGCCTTACCATCTCCTCGTTTTCTATTTAAAAAAAAAAGAGGATGAGATTTTTAAAAAAGTAAAATGAAAAATAACATTCCCCTCATGAAAGAAAATATCTATCTATATATCTATTCTATCGCTTGATCTGCCTTTATCTGATGCAATTAAAAAAATCCCGGATCCTGATCATAATCCGGATCACCACCAACATTCCATGACATCTTAGTTGAGCTGAGACTCGCCTCTGATAAAATCTGTCCATAACTTTTTTTTTCATTTATCGTGCGAATCAACCAACCAGATAACTAACCAACGCTAACAAAAACATAACCTCCTTGGGGGATACAATAAGTGGAGATGACAAATCTACTGAGAAGATCAATAGCAGAATTACAAAACAAATAACTAGAACAAAAATAACACGGCAGTAATAATAACACCAACAAAAAAAAATATTTAGACTAATCAAAAGATAAACCGCCTGCCAGCCATAACCCGGACCTTTTTTATTTGGGTTAATTCCTTACCCTTAATTCTGCAACACTTGCCAGATGTTTATAACATTAGGGATACAGACAACTGAAATATGAAGCTGAAATTATTTATTAAACTTGATATACAAGCAAGAACTTTGGTCTTTTCACTACCTTTTAACCCTATCTAGTGTGTCTCCTTGATGTAAACCATCAAAATTATTTCTCGGGTTGCACGAAATACATAATTTATCCTGAAAGCCACCAACGTCCTTCAGATTCCCGAGTCCTGAGGAACACCTCTAAGGGTGAACTCCATCCATCACCTCAAGTACCCGCAGCAGGTAGAGAGGTTTACAAACATTGCATTCTTTTAAAGCCACAAAGGTCTAAAGGCCTAGCCAAATTGGGGAAGT
Source organism: Penaeus vannamei (assembly GCF_042767895.1). Lineage (NCBI taxonomy): Eukaryota > Metazoa > Arthropoda > Malacostraca > Decapoda > Penaeidae > Penaeus > Penaeus vannamei. Next base: position 22,830,844 of record NC_091559.1, on the reverse strand, counting down.
TAACGCGACTGATTTTCCCATCTGAAGCAGCCACGCCAGGAAAGTAACCAGGGGCTTAGGTGGTGCTCACTCCCTCTGAACATGCGGCCATTGCTATGACTTCAGTAGTGTCGGGTGTAAATGAACTTTAACTATTCTGAACTTCAAATCGAGCTGAATTTGAAATATGAATTGATACGCAGTGAAAAAAATGAAAAGTTAGCATTCTAGGATTTTAATAATCATACCAGCGTTTAGTACTTACTGTATTTATACCATAACAACATATGCGTAGTATCGATTAGTACTATTCCATAGCCTGCATATTCTCAAAGAGCTAAAGCATATACGATACACATTTTATACGTACATACAGTGAAATCATTCAGCTAAGTGGCATCTCTGTCGGATCAATTTACCAGAAAGGTCAGTTTTAGGTCAGATTTCTTGACCCGTAACGACTGTTGTGAACGATGTTTGTTAGTGGTCTACTGGTTTTAGAAGAACGTAACGTTGTGTGCATGCGTGCGTGTTTGTGTTTAGGTTTCTTCTTGTGTTTTTTGTGTGTGTTTGCGTTTCTTGGCGTGCTCATGCGCAAGTGTAGGCCTACGTGCTTACAAGTGTCTGCGAGTACCGACGCAATGCACATGACCATACAAGTAATCCATAACCCAAAACATAACCTTTCTCCCTAAGAAAAAGAAAGGAAAAGAAAAAAAGAGCCCAAGCACCTCCCCCTGCGACTCACCGGCTCCGAAGGCGAAGAAGAAGCTCTGGTCGGGGTTGGCCTTGAGGATCTCGACGACGCGCTCGCCCATGCGCTGGTTGCGGCGGTAGATGAGCTCCTCCCGGAAGTACTCGTCGATGTGCGTGGCGGTGGCGGCGTCGACGGGCGGCAGGGACGAGTTGCCGAGGTGGGGGACCTGCGGGAGACACCGAGGATGAGGTCCCCCGGAGGATAAAGCGGGGGTCGTCTTGAAGGAGGCGGGGGTGGCGAGAGGGGGAGGTATTAATTGAACGTAGGATTGCAAGGACCGAGAAAATGGCTGTTCATGGCGTGGGTCGCGACAGCCCAGCTAGCGGAACTATCTAAAAAATAGTTTCTAAATTAATTACCGATACCTATTCCCTTTTTATACGTACAATAAAAATTCTTGGTAGTATATCAAAAGTGAAATCCAAGGGAAGTAATCATAAACAATTTTACAAGTACTCTCATATAGAAAAATCCTAAATGTTCGCAAAGGGCGCGCCTCTCATAGCGAGCACACCTTGTCACACCGACTCTCCCGCCAAAATTAATGAAGAGAACTATCCCAGAACGACCTGGGTGGGCCGGAACGAGACGGTAGAATGACCTAGAATGAAGGAGAAGAATAATCTGGATGGAGAGAATGTGATGATTTAGAACAATTCTCCAACATGGCTTTAGAGGTCCGCGACAATTCAAGTGGATCGTCGTACATCTTATAATAATACACAATGAGGCAGCTAAGGTAAAGCTATATAACAAATATCATGTTATCTTAAAGTAATTACTACTTTAAATGCACGTATTTCAACTGAGAGAAGGGATTGTCGTTAATTAATAAAATCCGCTTGTTGATTAGACAGACCTTTCAAAGACCTGAGATCCTTGGGAAAATTATCTCAAATAAAAAGGGTTGAACAGGTTGAGAAAAAATGATCTCGAACGTGGGAATGGAATTATTTCGAATATTTTTCCAAGGATTGAGAGGAACGTGTGCGCAAGTGTAGGGCTATTAAGTGTTTTATTCACAATGGAATTGAACTAAGTACTTAGTTTAGAAATACAAAAAATACATACATATATATATATATACATATATATATACATATATATATACATATATATACATATATATATATATATATATATATATATATATATATATATATATATATATATATAAACCATAACTATGATACAGACTACTCAACTATATATTACAATTTCCTAATGTGCTTAACTCTTAAACTTAAAAGTTCTTACCTTACTCTTGCTCTCACCTGATAAAATTATATATAGAGACACATATACGTAGATGCATGCGTAAATACAAATACTCAATCAACACACACACACACACACACACACACACACACACACACACACACACACACACACACACACACACACACACACACACACACACACACACACACACACTCACTCACTCACTAACTCAATCACACACGCTAAGCCCTCTTTCATCACAAACCCCTAACAAACCGAAATATCGCCGGTAATCTTAAAATACCCTATGAAACACAGCCCATAAAGGGTTGAAATGAACACAGCAACGTCCTTACTACCTGCGTGGTGTCCTGAGAGAAGATCACAGCGTCCAGGTCACCGCAGTTATAGTGGCGTATAAGGTCATCTGTGGTGAAGGTCAGACGACCATCTCCGGCGCGCAAGATCTCCTGCTGTGACAGTGTGTGGTTGAGGGCGAACACCACCTGTAGAAGGGAGGCAGAAAGTGTCATACTTCGTCTGAGGGACTGTGAATACTTTGGGTTGAAGTCTTTTTCTTTTTGGATGTTCATATGCGACTTCGTTAACCAAAAATCAATCAATTAATAAGTATCACACGATACAAATATATAAATGACCTACGTCCATGAAATAAATCCCATTCTTTCACAAAAAAAGAACAAACATCAATAGGATAAAATATACAAACAACATACATGCAACAAAATAAATCCGTATCTTTCCCAGCCAACACCCATCCCCCGAGAGCGAAAGGCGGACAATAAACAACACGCCACGAGACACACCTCGCAACAATCCATCACAGTCAAAAAATAAATTGAGACGCGCCGATAAAACCTCAGCATGGCGTTCCTCTCCGGCCGCTGTTATGACAAGACCCGAAGAAAACGCGACCTCAGAAAAAAAAAGAAAACGCCAAAGTACGCGATTAATGGCAGGGTGACTGACCCAAATTCCTTCCCCAAACACAGATCGAGAAAACGGGCTGGTCTTTCCTAAATGCGGGTCGCGAAAAGAGATTTATATAACTAGAAAGATGAAATAGTGATGGAGGGAGGTACGGAGAGAGAGAGGGGAGGGAGGGAGGGAGGGAGGGAGGGAGAGAGAGAGAGAGAGAGAGAGAGAGAGAGAGAGAGAGAGAGAGAGAGAGAGAGAGAGAGAGAGAGAGAGAGAGAGAGGAGAGAGAGAGAGAGAGAGAGAGAGAGAGAGAGGGAGGGAGGGAGGGAGGGAGGGAGGGGGGGGGGAAGGGAGATAGAGAAAAAGGGAAAGAAAGAGGAAGGGGGAGAGAGAGGGAGAGAGAAGAAAGGGAAAGAGAAAAGAAAAAGAAAAAAAAAGAAAGAGCGAAAGAAATAAAAACAACAAGAAAGAAAGAACGAAAGACAGCTGCACCTGAGAAGCGAAAGAAAGAGAAAGAGAGAGAGAGAAAAAGAACCGTGAGAAATAAAATAAAAAAGAAAGAAATACCGAGAGACAGCGGCACCTGTCCGGCCACGTTTCGCCGATCATCCCAATGTAAACAAAACTCGCCGCTCCTAAATACGGGTCGCGTAGGGGAGACGGGAGGCGACGTCACAACACAACGGCGCCTCTGTGGACCTTCGTCTGCGGTTTCATTCACTGTGGTTAGCCCTCTACATTAACCCTGTAACCTTTTCAAGGGGAAGGAGGCAATTCATAAATTTTAATCTGACGTGGAAATGTTATTTTTGAGAAGAATATTACACGCTGGAGATTGTAAGGCACCTTTTTTCTCTGATGAATGAACACGTATCAATGGCAGTGTGGTAACGTACGCGGTCTTATCAATGAGGTTCGGCTTAGTAAAGAGAGTGCAGGCGCTAAAGAAAAAGTTAAAAATAACAAACACGGTAATAGTGAAGATATGCCTATCTGCTAGCAAGTTTGCCTTCACAGATAAACCGACGCACACCACAAATATCAATTTCAAGAGATACAGAGTTGTTTTAGTATGTATACGTGTACGCAAACACACGCACATGTGTGTATATGTAGATCAACTGCAATAAGAAAAAAATATATATAGAGAGAGCGAGAGAGAGAGAGAGAGAGAGAGAGAGAGAGAGAGAGAGAGAGAGAGAGAGAGTACAGTAAGAGATGGGGGGAGGGAGGGAGGGAGGGAGAGAGGAGGGAGGGAAGGGAAGGGAAGGGAAGGGGAAGGAAGGGAAGGGAGGAAGGGAAGGGAAGGGAAGGGAAGGAGGAAAGAGGAAGGAAGGGAGTGAGGAGAGAAAGAGGGAAGGGTGGAGAAGAAAAGGAGGGAGGGAAGGAGAAGGGAGGGGGGAAGGAGAGGAGGGGGAGAGAGAGGGAGAAAGAAAGAATGAGAAAGAGAGAAAGAAGAGAGAGAGAGAGAGAGAGAGAGAGAGAGAGAGAGAGAGAGAGAGAGAGAGAGAGAGAGAGAGAGAGAGAGAGAGAGAGAGAGAGAGTAGAGAGACAGAGACAGACAGAGACACCGAGACAGAACGAAGAGAGAGTGAGAGAGAGCGACAAGAGAAAAAGACAGACTGACAGGTAGCCAGAAGAAACTGCAACAAACAAACAAATAAACAAAGAAACGCGACCATAAACGGAGCCCCATACCCGCCCGCCCGGAGCCCGGCAGGGGCCCCCTCCCCCTCTCCCCGAAACTCCCTT
>NC_091559.1:22808696-22811196 GCF_042767895.1 Penaeus vannamei | reverse complement strand
GAGGGTGGGGGTGAGGAAGTAGTGGGATGAGGGAGGGAAGGAAGGAGTGAGGAAGGGGATAGATGGATGGAGGGAAGAAATGAGGGGAGTGTAGGGGTGAGGGAGGAAAGGAGCGAGAAAGAGAGGAAGTGAGGGGGGGAATGAGGGAGTGTGAGTGAGAAGAAAGGGTGGAAAGTGGGAGGGGGGAGTGAGGGGGATCAAGTAAGAGGGGAGAAGAAAGAGGAAAGAGGGAGAAAAGAAAAGCCCAAGTAAGGGAAGACGAAAGATCCCCCAACCCCCACCCATTCTCCCCTCCCCCCTCCCCATCCCCTACCCCTACCTCCACCCTCCTGGCACTAGATGGCACCCCTTTTAATAGCAAGGTATCGATCAGTGCCACGCCGAACGAAGCTCTTAAGCCCCTCGCTCTTTATGCAAAACCCGGACAGCGTGTAATGGCGTGTCACTTCCATAATTGATCGTCTGGAATAATGAGAATATGCTTCTGATGATTAATTGCCGCGATTTAATGATGTCGCGGAATTTCACGAAGATGGCAACGGCGGCTGCGTTCACATATTTCTTTTTTATTTTTATTTTTATTCTATTTATTTTTTTTATTCTCTTTATCTTTATTCATTTTTTGTTCTATCTATTCATATTCATTTTTCATTTTATCTATTTCTTATTTTATTTATCTATTTTTTCATTTTACGTAACCATACGTGTATAAACCCTCAAGTAAGAAAGTAAGTGATGACGGTAAAAGGAATGTTAAATTAAAATAATAATGATAAAGATAATAATGATAAACTGCAGAGGGCGATGAAGTTCTCAATGTAACAACAATAATTTTGATAATAACAATAATAATGATAATAACATATATTAGTATCATTATCAATACCATTAGTAATAATGAGGATGATGATAATGATATGAATAATAATTATCATCTTTATTATTATTATTATCATGAAAATTATTATCATTATAGCAATTAATAATTAAAAAATATGACAATAATAATAATAATAATGCCAGTGACGATGATGATGATGATGATAATAATAAAAATAGTAATAATAATAATAGTAATAATAATGATAATAATAATAATAAAAACAATAACAATAATTTACAAAAAACTACTATAACTTCTAATAATAATCACACTAATGGCTATTACAAAAACAGTAAAAATAAATAGCAGATACTGAATATCAATGACCTGAGCCGGTATTATATATAATTCATTATACAATTATTCATCCGCGCAAGGAGTAAGATCTTCCTATTAAACAAAACACATAAATAATTGTCTACACGAGGAATATGAGAATAGATTCATCATCTGTTTAAAAATTCACTCTGAACACCGAAGAAGCCCATTTTACCAGCACTTGTGATAAAGCGAGAAAACGAGCAAATAACAAGAAGAAAGAGAAAAATAGTAACCAACCAGAAATACAAGCAATATAAAACGACATATGAAGACATTTCTCCCTTCTGGGGGGGAGGGGGAGGGGAGGAGCATCATACAATTTACAATAAGCGAAAAGCTCTTTCAAAATAACAATGCAGCGCTTGGCAGTAAACGAGACAATAAATACCACAATAACAATGGCGGAGTCGACAACACGAAGGCCCAGAAAGGGGTACGATCCTCCTCGGCCACAAAGTAAGGAGATTCAAGATGGCGGAGGGAGCTTGTCTAAACAAATGAGCATTCGATCACAATGCTTAATCCTTTAATTAAAACCTTTAATTGGTATACACAATATATAAACCTATCCTTCCCCTCAATTAAAAGAAGGGAAAGAAAGATGAAAATATAACACAAGGCATTCAAGTCAAATAAATCAGAAAAAAAAGAATGCACGGAGAGAAAACAAAACGAAACGATAAAAGCCAAAAAACTCGCATCATAATCAAAAGAATTTCACAGATATGAACAACTTCCTCGCGCTCATAAGAATGCGGTTTTCAGCATCACGAGTCGAAATTGGCCGCAAGAGCCATGCTTTTAAAGTATTAAGGCTTTTAAAACCCGCGGACTGCGATGGCTTAATGGAAGATATCTGGGAAGTAATGTTTGCTTTCCTCAAAATGATTTAATCATGAGCGCAGGAAAAGAATCCTTGAGAAATTGGATTTTGATTTTTTTTTTTTCATTTATCAATTGCTAGTTGAGTTTATCTGTCAAAGAGACGTTTTGTGTGTGCGTGTGTGTGTGTGTGTGTGTGTGTAAAAAGGCATATGAATGTGCTGTTTGTATATATGGTGTGTGTATATATGGTTGTGTGTGTGTGTGTGTGTGTGTGTGTGTGTGTGTGTGTGTGTGTGTGTGTGTGTGTGTGTGTGTGTGTGTGTGTGTGTGTGTGTGTGTGTGTGTGTGTGTGTGTGTGTGTGTGTGCGCGCGAGCATCTTATATCTTGTGTTCATTGAAAGCAATTTTCAAATTCACAGCAATAGTAGTTTTACATAATTTGTAATCGCAATGTTCCTATAACATTTTAAG
>NC_091559.1:22793696-22798696 GCF_042767895.1 Penaeus vannamei | reverse complement strand
TCTTTTCCTTTTGTCTCCCTCTCTCCTGCTCCTTCCTTTTCCTCTTCCCATTTCTTTCCCTCTATTCCTTCTCTTGTTCCCCTTTACTTCCTCTTTCACTGACTCCATCCATAAGTATTCACGTGGCGTTTGTGAAATGAGACCCACGGCCCGAGACCAGACACTAGTGACCAAAAACCCCGAAGACCAGAGACCGGACACCAGAAAACTAAAGCCGGAGACCGGAGACCAGAGACCAGAAAATTGTAGCCAAAAACACGAGACCAGAAACCAGAGAACTGAAACCGGATACTAGTAACCGCCCCCCCCCCCCAAAAAAAAAAAAAAAAATCCCGAAGACCTGAGACCAGAAACTTGTAGCCCAAAACACCAGAGACCAGAAACCAGAGACTAGTAAGCCCCCCCCCCAAAAAAAAAAAAAAAAAATCCCGAAGACTAGATACTAATGACTAGATAGATCTAGACAGAGCCAGCACCAGGGACCGTAGACCAGATACCCAAGTCCAAATAACAGAGACCAGAGACCAGGACAGGCTCCCGGGCACCATCAGCAGTAGCAGGCGCGGGCATCTGTGTGAGAGGGGGTCGAGAGGGACCGAGAGGGGCTGACGAAGACCGAGGGGCGCTGACCACACACCAACCACACACCGCCTCATGCATATTCAGGCGGGAGAGCCGGAGGAGGAGGAGAAGGAAGGTGGGAGGAGGAAGAAGAGAGGAAGGGGTGCAGCGGGAAGAAGGAGGAGGTTGAGGAAGAGGGAAGGAAAGAGGCAGGAGAAAGGGAGAAGTGAGGAAGGAGGAGGGGGAGAGAAAAGGGGAAAGGAGAAGGAGGAGAAGGGGGGAAGGAGGAGGAGGAAAAGGAAGAGTAGAAGGAGAGGAAGGAAGGAAAAGAGATGGAAGAAGTAAGATGGAGAAAGGACGTAGAGGAAGAAGAAAATAAGACGAAGACGAAGAAAAGACGAAGGAGGTACTGGCCACGCGAGGAGCCGCGGGCAGGGCCTGACACTCATGTCTTCATTACCATGAGACAGTGGAAGGCGGGGTAGGTGCGGGGGGGGGGTACCTGAGAGTGGAATGGAGGGGGAGGGGGGAGGGAATACTTAAAAGAGGGAAGGGAGGGTAAGAATACCAACGAGATGGGGGGGGGGGGGGAAGGAGGAGGGGTAATATTTAGTGGCTCTACTTTTATTGGCCCATTTCCGCGTCTTTAAAAGGACTGCGGCGAAAATTGGTCTTATTAACATACAATTATGAAGTCGTACGCCCTCGCTTTTTTGGGCTGCTTGAATATAATCACTCAATCTCGTCTCCAAGTCTTTACATCTCAATCATTATCATTACCTTTATCTTCATAATTACTATTATAATAATAATCTTTGTAATCACTATTATAACTATTATCATTATTCTCATTATTATGCTCACGATCATTAATATCATTTCTCGTTATTACTATCACCATCCTTTATAAGCATCTTTCTCGCCATGAAACAGCGTCGCAGCGTAAACTAAACTATTTCTCCCGCATGAGAGTCCTCTGGGTCGCATCGCCAGACGCAGGAGGAGACCCGCACGCGTGCCTAAGATTCCCCGGGCCTCTCAGCGTCGTCCTCTGCTCTTCCTTGATCGCTTATTTTGCCTTGGTTCTGCCATTCCCTTATTTTTATGTGGACGTTTCGTATCTCTTACTCGTGCTTTTATTTTTCTTATTTGCTTCGCTTTTTTCTCCTCAGCTTTGTTCTTTTTCTACTTCTTGCTTCTTGTCATCATTCTCTTACTTGTAATTACGTCTGTCCTTATTCCTTATACATACATATATATATACATATATATATATATATATATATATATATATATATATATATATATATATATATATATATATTACATACATATATATATATATTATATATATATATATATATTATATATATTACATATATATATATATATATATATATATATATATATATATATATATATATATATTATATATGTTTTCCATTCACTTCGTTGTCAGTTCCCTTGCTTCTCATCTCCTCATATGCATTCAAAAAAATCTTTTCTGCCTCATACCCCCCCCCCCCCGCCCCGCCCACCCACGACCGTGCCCAGTCACCTTGGTCCGCGGGCGTGTGACCCCGGCGGGGCGGAGGGGGGGGGTCGCGATGGACAGTCCCTGCTGCTGGTGTGGCCTCGGCTGTGTCTAATCGCCGTCTTCTCTTTCTCTCTCTTCTTCAATCTGTCTGTCTTTTTTTCTGTCTCTTTCTAAATCTATATTCACCCCCCCCCCCTCCACTCTCTCTCTCTCTCTCGTTATCTCTATTTCTCTTTTTCTCTTCCCTTGTTTTCCCCTCTTCCTTCAGCGTGACCCCGTTTGACCTGACACCGTAGGAAGCTTACATGACCTCATCCACCATGTCATGCTTATCCTACTTCATTTTTCTTACCGTAGGGGGTAGAGGCAACGATAGAAAACGAAGAAGAAGGAGAAGGAAGAATAAATGGAAAAGAAGAAAATGGAAAAGACTGAGAAAAAGAAGGAGCAGGACGAAGAAGAAGAATATTAGAAGAGGAAGAAGCGGAAGAAGGAGAAGGAATAGAAAAGAAATTAATAAGGAAAAGGAGAGGAGAAGAAAGAGAAGGAGATCAAACGTAGAAAGAGGAGTAGGTGGTAAAGAAAAGTAGAAGAAAAAAGTAAAAGAATAAGAACAAAACCAAGTCCAAAAAACTACAAAAAACAACTCATAAAAACAAAAGGAGAAAAACAAAAACAACACCCAAAATAAGTACAAAAACAAAAAAGAAAAAAGAGAAAAAAAGTTATTTCTTCCGAGCGGCGTCTTGCAATAACTTCGGGAGGTGTGCCTTTGATCCGCGGCGCCGTCAACGACATCTCGCTTCTGCCTGGCCGGAGTAAGACAGAGGGCGGGGACTCTGGACACTGTGGGCGCAGGCGAGGGCAAGGCGCGGTGCGGGTAAACACAGCTTGTTTGCTGTCGCTTTCGTGTTGAAGGCAATGTCTCTCTTTCTTTTAGTTAATTGAATTCCTCGGTTGTGTTTTCTTATTTTTCATTCAATTGCTTATTAATATATTTTGGGGGGTATATAGATTTTTTTTTCATCATTTATATATATATATATATATATATATATATATATATATATATATATATATATATATATATATATATATATTTGGTATCTAGATTTTTCCGATTATTTAATCTATTCTATTATCATTATCTTTTTGGCATCTAGATTATTTTTTATGCATTATCTATTTCATTTTTTTGTCTAGATTAGATTATATAGAGGGATTATATCAAAATATGACGTATTGATAATTTTGACAAGGTTATTATTACATAATTTTTTCATATTCTTTCTTTCTGTTCTACTTTTTTTTTTACTTCTCCTTTTATCTTTCTTTTTTATGTTCGTTTAGTAGTAAGGTTTCTTTTTTATGGAAAATGAGAATGGACTCCTGTGAATCTCAATAAATAAGTATTAATACAATTACATCCACGGTGAATTAATCTTTAATATCTATAATTTTATGAAGGAGTTTTATATATCGTATTCAAAGAAAACGAGAATCTGCAACTAATCATTTGATTTTTTTTCAATCGTTCCTCCTTGGGTCCCTTTTCGATTTAATATTATTTTATACGTCTCTTTTCTGTGGTCTTTTCTCTTCTCTCCTCCTCCTCCTTCTTCTTCACTTCACTTTCTCCTCCCTCTTTTCCTGCTCCTCCTCCTCCTACTCCTTCTTTTCCTTCTCCTCCTCATCTGCCTCCCCATGCCCATCCCCCTCCCCCTCCCCCTCCCCCTCTTCCGTTTCCTCTTCTTCTTCCTCCTCCTTCTTCTTTTTCTTCTCCTCCTCCTCCTCCTCCTTCTTTTTCTTCTTCTCCTTCTCCTCCTCCCTCTTCTTCTTCTTCTTCCTCTTCTTATTCTCCTTCTCCTCCTCCTCCCCGATCTCCTCCTCCTCCTCCCCCATCTCCTCCATCTCCTCCTCCCTTTCCTCATTCGCGCTCTCCTCGGCTGAGCCAAGTAATGAAGTCATCGAGAGAGATGCCCGAGGAGGAGGAGAGGGAGGGGGGAGGGGGGTGGGAGGGGTAGGGAAGGAAGAGGACGGGTAGGTAGGAGTGTGGGGAGGAGGGAGGAGGGAGGAAGGGAGGGAGGGAGGGAGGGAGGGAGGGAAGGAGAGGGAAGGGCGAGGGGAGGGTAGGGGGAGGGAATAAAAGAAAAGAGAGATGGGAAGGTAGAAGAGAATGAGGGAGGGATAGGAAGGACGGAAGAAAGGAGGAGAGAGATGGAAAGGGGATGGGGGGAAAGTAGGAGAGAGAGAAAAACAAAAAAAGAGGCTAGGAGGGAGGGGGAGGAAAGGAAGGAAGGAGGGAAGGAGGGAGACAGAAAGAGAGAGAGAGGAGTGGGGAAGAGAGGGGGAGGGCACTGGAGGGGTATGGGAACGTGCCAAGCATGGCGAGAGATGACTAAATAGGGCGAGGACCTTAACATACAGGAAGGGGAGTGGGGGTGAGCCGTGTGGGGGGAGGTATAAGAGGCAAGAGAGGGAAAGGAGTGGAGGCGAGGGGAGGAGACGGGTGAGAAGGGAGGAAAAGGAAGGGGAGGAGGAGTGGGAGAGAGAGAGGATGGGAGAAGAAGGGAGTGGGAGAGAGAGAGGAAGGGAGAGGAGGGGAGTGGGAGAAGAAGGGAAGGGAGAGGAGGAGAATGGGAGAGAGAGAGAGGAAGGGAGAGGAGGGGAGTGGGAGAGAGAGAGGAAGGGAGAGTAGGGGATGGGGCAGAGACGAAGCGAGAGGGAGGGAGTGGGAGTGAGAGAGGAGGGTAAAGGATAGAAGGGGGCAGGTGGAGAACAGGAGTAAGGGGAGGAGATAAGTGAAGAGAAGGGAGTAGAGGAAAGAGGAGATGGGAAGTGAGAGAAGTGAGGAGTAAGAAAAGGAGAGGGGAGTGAAGAGAGAGGACGGGAGGGGAGGGGA
>NC_091559.1:22781196-22791196 GCF_042767895.1 Penaeus vannamei | reverse complement strand
CTATTTTTCTTTAAATTTTGTATTCTGTTTCCCTGTCCCCTTCCCCCACCCCCGCCCCCCTTTCACACCCTTTCGATCGCCCCAACTTCCTCCTTCATTCCCCTTATCTCGCGTTCATTTCCCTTCCTTATCTACCCCTACGATCTTTGCCTCATTTCTACTCTCTCCCTCTTATTCTTATCCCTGTCTCCCTTCCTTCCTATCTCTCCTATTTTCCTTCTTCCCTCATCGTTCTTTCCAGCCTATCTTCCCTTCTCCGTCTCTGCTCTCTTTCTCTCCTTTGCTCTCACTATCTCCCCTTCTCGTCTTTCTTCCTCTCCTTTCTTCTCCTTCTCCCTTCCTCTCTCCCATCTCTCTTTCTCCCTCTCATCTCTCTTTCTCCCCTGCTTTCTCTCTCCCATCTCTTTCTCTCTCCCATCTTTCTTTCTCTCTCCCACCTCTCTTTCTCCCCACCTTTCTCTCTTTCTCCCCTCCTTTCTCTCTCCCATCTCTCTTTCTCTCTCCTGTCTCTCTTTCTCCCCTCCTTTCTCTCTCCCATCTCTCTTTCTCCCCTCCTCTCTTCCATCTCCCCGTCTCCCCACCTTTCTCTCTTTCTCTCCTACCCCCTCCTATCTCTCCTCCCTTTCCTCTCCCCATTTCCTTCCAACTCCTCTCCTTCCTCCCGTCCTCCGCCTGATTGTCTGACATTTATCTATTGAATATTTCATTCCCGGGGTGAAAAGCGGTAACGATTGACGTTCGACCGCTCACGCACGCACGCACGCACGCACGCACGCACGCACGCACGCACGCACACACACACACACACACACACACACACACACACACACACACACACACACACACACACACACACACACACACAAGTACACACACACATCTTCGATCTGTTCCTCGGGCGTGCCTCTAAGACAGAACACGATTGCTGACCTTTCTTCACCTTTATTCATTCCTTTATTCATGCCTCCATTTATCTACCAACTTATTCATCAAATTATCGACATCTCTTTATCTATTTACTCCCATTGCTTGTTATAACGCGTGCGGACGTGTATGTATTAACACACTAGGACACGGATCTGCAAAGGTTATATATATATTCTGTCTGAGAGGGGAGGGAAGGAGGGAGGGAGGGGAGGGAGGGGAGGGAGGGAGGGAGGGGAGGGAGGGAGGGAGGAAAGGAGGAAGGGAGGGAGGGAGGAAGGGAAGGAGGGAGGGAGGAAGAAGAGAATGAGGAGAGGAGAGGAGAGGAGAGGAGTGGAGAGGAAGAAAGGAAGGAAGGGGAGGGAGGAATGGGAATGAGAAAAGAGAACAGAGGAGATGAGAAGAGGGAAGCGAGAGTAGAGAAGTGGACGGAAGGATGCAGGGAGGATGAGAGAGAGAGAGAGAGAGAGAGAGAGAGAGAGAGAGAGAGAGAGAGAGAGAGAGAGAGAGAGAGAGAGAGACAGACAGACAGACAGACAGAGATATACAGACATAGAGAGAGACAGACAGACAGAGAAAGATAAGAAGAGAAGGAGAAAGAGAAAAAGAATCCCAACCAACTCCGCCCAAGCAGGTCCCAGCCCCGGCCGCCGCCTCTCCTCAGCTGGGAAGAAAATATCGCCAACCTGACGTAATGACTCTATCTCTCTTAACGACCTTCTTTTGTCTAATTTTCTCCCCGCACGCACGCAACCGAGGCGGCAACCGACCTTCTTCAAGTTGGCGAGAAAATTAAATAGATGAATAAACAAACACTCGAGAATTATAGAATTGTGTTTTGGTTTCCTTTTCCGTTTTCTTTTTCGTGTTTTTCGTTTTCTATTTTACTGTATTTTTCGTTTTCTTTCTTCTTCTTTTTCTATTCCATTCTGTTCAAAACAAGTCTTTCCTCAAGTGTTTATTTTTTATTTTTTATTTTTTTGGTGAAGTTGAGAGAAAAAAAAAGATAATTACTGGAAAAAAAATAAAGACGTAACTTTTAAGCCGTTTTTTCGAGTTCTGTTCGGCCGCCAAAAATGTACCTTTTTTGTAACAATTATCCTGTCCTCGCTCTTTTTTCTTATTTTGTGTGTGTGTGCGAAGTTGACGAGAAAATTAATTCATTAGCAAACTTAAAATTCCTGAGTGTTTTTTGTCTTTGCATAATAATGTTACTACTAATGATTAGGATGAAGATGATGATAGTAGTAATGATAATGATGTAGATGATGATGATGGTCATACTAATAATAATATAATAATAAAAAATAATTATACTAACAATCAACAAGACAATTCTACTTATCCCGTTTTCTTTCATTTTATTACTTATTTTTTATCATGCATACTGTTATTATTATTCATACAATTTAGGAAAATCGTATTTAGACTTACAATTATAGTAATTGTGCGTGCGTACATAACTTACAGTCACTCGTTAAATATTACTGAATACTATCATTACCTTATCATAACCACTATCATCCTTTCTTATAAATTATCTATCATTTCTTATCAATTATCATTATCTGTTCTTCCCTCTTCCCTCAAACTCATGTAAAAAAAAAAATCGTTATTTATTATCTTGTCTTCGCTTCTCTTTGTTGTTGTTGTTTTTTTCCCGCGAACGTTTGAAAACATAATGAGTGAAGCGAGGTGGTTCGGTCTCAGCCTCCGGTGAAGGCAGTCGGGCAAATGGCCTCCCGACCTCTGCCTTCGCTTCATCTCTCCTCTGGCTTGGCTTCCACCTCTCCTCCGCCTTTGCTTCACCTGCGGCTTGGCTTCCACCTCTCCTCCGCCTTTGCTTCACCTGCGGCTTGGCTTCCACCTCTCCTCCGCCTTTGCTTCACCTGCGGCTTGGCTTCCACCTATTCTCTGCCTTTGATTTATCTCTCCTCTGCCTTTGCTTCACTGTGGTTAGGCTTCCACCTCTCCTCTGCTTTGCTTCCACCTATTCTCTGGCTTGGCTTCCACCTATTCTCTGCCTTTGATTTATCTCTCCTCTGCCTCTGCTTCACTGTGGTTAGGCTTCCACCTCTCCTCTGCTTTGCTTCATCTCTGGCTTGGCTTCCACCTATTCTCTGCCTTTGATTTATCTCTCCTCTGCCTCTGCTTCACTGTGGTTAGGCTTCCACCTCTCCTCTGCTTTGCTTCATCTCTGGCTTGGCTTCCACCTATTCTCTGGCTTGGCGTCCACCTATTCTCTGGCTTGGCTTCCACCTCTCCTCTGCATTTACTTCATCTCTGGCTTGGCTCCATCTTTACTTTGGCTTCGGTGCAGACACAGCGGTAGAACATGAATGTGAATGTCATTGGTCGAAGGAAGAAAAATGTTTAGGAATTTGCGAAATGTGTCCACACGGATGAGTGAACACACAGATGGGAATAAAATACGTACTCGCTCATACTCAAAACTCGAAGACGCACACGCAAAATACACACATTTGGGAAAAAAAACACAAATACAGACTTGGTACGTGTCAAGTTGTTCCTCAATGTTCCTACCTTTATCAACTTTTTTCCTACTTCCTTATTTACCTTCGCGTGCAAAGAATATTTACCTGTCAAGACTTTTTTTATTGAATCTAACTTTCGTTTTCTTTTTCTTCTTCTTTTGTATCACTTCTTCGAATGCATTATCTTATCTTCTCACTTTTCCTTCCCCTTTGCATTCGTTCTCGAGTGTCGCCTTTCCCGTCTATCTTGCGGTGATCGCGATGCCTCATCGGCCGGTCTCTCTCTCTCTCTCTCTCTCTCTCTCTCTCTCTCTCTCTCTCTTTCTCTTTCTCTCTCTCTCTCTCTCTCTCTCTCTCTCTCTCTCTCTCTCTCTCTCTCTTTCTCTTTCTCTTTCTCTCTCTCTCTCTCTCTCTCTCTCTCTCTCTCTCTCTCTCTCTCTCTCTCTCTCTATATATATATATATATATATATATATATATATATATATATTTTTCTTTCTTTCTTTCTTTTCTTTTCTTTTCTTTTTTCTTTCTTTCTTTTCTTTTCTTTTCTTTTTTTTTCTTTCTTTCTTTTTTCTTTTTCTTTTTTTTCTTTCTTTTTCTGTTGGTCTCCCGCATTCTTTTTCCTTGATTTCTATTTATTTCACTTCCGCTTCATTTCGCTCTACCCCTTTCTCCTTCTCTTTTTCCCTCTCCCTCTTCTTATCTCTCCTTCTACCTCTTTTAACTTTTTTTTCTTTCCCTTCCCTGATCCTGCTCACCCTACCACCCACCCACACATCCACCCATCCTCCCTCCCTCCTTCCATAACACCCTCCCTCCCATCCTCCATCCCTCTCTCGCTCGTTTACCACTGATTGCCATTCATTGTGATTTACTGTTTCGTTGCAAATTGTCCTCCAATTTCAATCGGTATTCAAGCCGTATAAAAAAAAAATGACAATGCAATACCGATCTCAATCACAGGTCAGTTTCACTCTCGCCTCCTCTCTCCTCCTTGTCCTACCTCCCCTCCCCTCTCCATTCTCTCTCTCTCTCTCTCTCTCTCTCTCTCTCTCTCTCTCTCTCTCTCTCTCTCTCTCTCTCTCTCTCTCTCTCTCTCTCTCTCTCTCTCTCTCTCTCACTCTCTCTCTCTCTCTCTCTCACTCTCTCTCTCTCTCTCTCTCTCTCTCTTCCTCTCCATTTTTCTCTCTCTTCCTTTCCATTTTTCTCTCTTCCTTTCCATTTTTCTCTCTTCCTCTCCACTTTTCTCTCTCTCTTCCCCTCCATTTTTTTCTTTCCCTTCTACTCTTTCTTTCTTCCTTCTTCCCTCTTTCCCTCCCTTCTCTCTCTCCTCCCTTCCTCCCCCGCACACACCCCCCAAAAAAAACGCCCCTGTTCACAATATGGTGGTGGTGATGATGATGATGAGGAAAATATCAATGATAATAATAGCAGTAATAATAAAAAGGATAGTAATAAAAATGATAACAATAATAATAATCATCATCACATAATCATCATCTCCATAACACTAATAGTAGTAATAATAATAATGATAATAATAATAATAACTAATAATAATAATAATAATAACAGTGATGATGATAATGATAGTGATAATAATAATAACAATAATAATAATAATAATAATAATAACAATAATGATGATGACAATAACGATAATACTGATGATAATGATGATACAAGTACTACTACTACTACTACTAGTAGTAGTAGGAAGACGAAAAAGAAGAAAAGGAAAAGAAGCAGAATCTTAAGTAGAAAAAAAGTCAGATAAAGTCAAGCAATATAGAGAATTGGAAGACGAAGAAGAAGAAGAAGGAGGAGGAGGAGGAGGAAGAGGAGGAGAAGATGAAGAAGAAGAAGGAAGAGGAGGAGGAAGAGAAGAAGAAGAAGGAGAAGCGGAAGAAAAAGAAGAAGACGTAAAAAAGAGAAGAAGAAGAAGAAGAAAACGGACCCACCTACAGAACAGGTGTATATACAAACCCATAAAACATTTGCAAAAATACCCCGCCCCGATATTTCAAGCGCAAAACTCCATGAATGAGATGCACAGCTCGGCTCGTCCCCCCTCCCTCCCCCTCCCCCCAACTCGCACTATCAACACACCTAAAAAGGACGTGGGTGTACGCCCGTTTTCTTCTTCCCCTCCTCCTCCTTCATCTTCTGCTTTTTCTATTTTCCTTCTTTTCTTCCTCCACTTCTTTTCTTTTTCCTCATTCTCTTCTTCTTTTCTTCTTCCTCCTCCACCTCCTCTTCTTTTTTCTTCTTCTTCTTCCCCCTTCTCTGCCTTTACCCCTCCTGTTCTCTTTCCTTTCCCTCTTGTCGTTTTCTCTTCTCGCCGCTCTCATGCCCTTCCTATTCCTCTCTCCCTCTTTTTTTATTGCCCTTTCCTTTCGTCTTCTCTTCTTGCCTTCCCCTTTTGATTCTCTTGCTGTCATCTCTTCTCGTTGTTCTTTTTATCCTGCTTTTCCTTATCTCTCATTCTTATTCTCTTCATCTCGTTCTTTTGTCCTGATTTCTTCTCCTCTTCCCGTGTTCTTTTTCCCTTCTCTCTCTCTTTCTCTCTTCTCCTCTTTCCCGAGGCCACTTCCCTCCCACCTGCCCAGCCTCCTACCCAACCCTCCCTCCTCTTCCGTCTTATTCTTCACTTACTTCTCCTCTGCCACACCTCTTCTTTCCCCTCCTAATTTTCCCTCTCCCTACCATGCACCTCCTCTTCCCTCCCTCCCCTTCCTTTCCCTCTTCCTCTCAACCTCCTGCCCCTCCCGTTCCCTCTCCCTCCTACCCTCCCATTCCCTCCTTCCCCCTCCTATCGCCCCCCTTCTCCTCCTCCATCCCTTCCTTTCCCTCTCCCTCCCCTCCCTTGCGCTCCCCCTCCTCCTCCTCCTCCACCCCTCCCTCGCCAACCTTCCTGCTCCCGAGACACCTGCTCGCCTCCCGTCTCGAGTGTCATGTAAACACGTCCCGCGCCGCAGCCTGCCGCCGACGAGTGCCACACACCGTCTGGCACTCTGGCACTCCGCGTCATGTGCAGCGCGGGCCTTGGCGAGGTCCGCGGCGCGTCCTTGGGCTGGCGGCTCGGGCGACGAATAGCTCCTCGGGAAGACGCTTCTGTATCGCGACTGGGGACGGGGGGTGATGGGGGGGGGGGGAGAGGGAGAGAGAGAGAGAGAGAGAGAGAGAGAGAGAGAGAGAGAGAGAGAGAGAGAGAGAGAGAGAGAGAGAGAGAGAGAGAGAGAGAGAGAGAGAGAGAGGAGAATGATGCTTCGTTATCGAGAGAGAGAGAGGGAGAGATAGAGGGAGAGGGAGAGAGAGAGAGAGAGAGAGAGAGAGAGAGAGAGAGAGAGAGAGAGAGAGAGAGAGAGAGAGAGAGAGAGAGAGAGAGAGAGAGAGAGAGAGAGAGAGAGAGAGAGAGGGAGGGAGGGAGGAGGGAGGGAGGGAGAGGAGGGAGGGAGAGGAGAGGAGGGAAGGAGAGGAGGGAGGAAAGAGGGAAGGAGGAAGGGGAGAAGAGGGAAGGAGGAAGGGGAAAGGAGGGAAGGAGGAAGGGGAAAAGAGGGAGGGAGGGGAAAAAGGAGGGAAAGAGGGAGGGGAGAGAGAGACCGAAAGAGAACGAAAGGAAAAGTGGAACAGAAAGAAAAAAGAAAACAGCGAGAAATTAAACAATACGATAACGAAGCATCATTCTCCCCTCCCTCCCTACCCGTCCCTCTGCCCTGCCTCCTCATACCTCCCTCTTCCCTCCCTCCCCCACCCCCTTCTCCCCTCCCTTCTCCCACTCCGCCATTTCTCTCTCGTCGCGACACCCTCCCAGGAAGGTTCATGCGATATCTCTTCAGATAAAACTTTACTTACACATGTTTGAGGCATGTTCTGCTGATTAAAAGACAAAGAGAAAAACGCTAGGCGGTTGACGAGCGCTTGTTCGCTATGAAGACAAGCATCCTGGGTTCGTTTCAGAGGGAGGAGGAGAGGAAGAGGGGAGGAGAAGCAGGGGGAGGAGAGGAAGGGAGAAAGGGAGGAGGAGGAGAAGGAGGGAAGAGAGGAACGGAGAAAGGGAGGTTAAGAGGAAGAGGGGAAGAGAGGAAGGGAGAAAAGGAGGAGGAGAGGAAGGGAGAACGGGAGGAGGAGAGGAAGAGAGGAGGAGAAGGGAGAAAGGGAAGGAGAGGAGAGGAGAGGAGGAGAAGGGGGGAAGAGAGGAAGGGAGAACGGGAGGAGGAGAGGAAGATGGGAGGAGAAGAAATGGGGAAAGAGAGGAAGGGAGAAAAGGAGGTGGAGAGAAAGGGAGGAGGAGAGGAAGGCAGGAAGAAAGAGAGTAAGGGACGCTAAGGAGAGACAATAAAAGACAGAAAAAATAGGAGAAAAAGAAGGCATACTGTAAGATAAGCAAAACAAAACAAAAAACAAAAAAAATCAAGAACACCAATCATCATCACCAAGACAATGTGTTGACATTCTCACTATAATTATCACAACAAAAGATTCTCCCTCCTCCCCAACTCTCTCCCTCCTCCCCCACTCCTCCCAAACCCTCTCCACCGACCACTCATTCCCCCAACTAACTCCTCACCACCTTCTTCATAAAACACCCTCAACTCCACCCCCAGCTCCCCACTCCCGCACCACCACACAAAACACCCTTAAATCCACCCCCAACATCCCACTCCCTTACCACCTCCTACTCCACCCCGAACTCCCCACTCCAACCCCAACACCCCACTCCTCCCCCACCTCCCACTCCATCCCAAGCACCCCACTCTTCCACCACCTCCCCACTCCACCCCCAACACCCCACTCCTCCCCCACCTCCCACTCCACCCCCAACAACCCACTCCCACTCCAACCCCCACACCCCAACAAAACACCCTCAACTCCCCACTCTCCCCATTCCTCCCGCACAAACCACCCTCCCTCCACTCAGCATCCACCAAAGCCCCAACTGCAAATTTAGATATCAACCCATATTCGGACTGTCATGTCGGTCGCATTCCTGTGAATTGTCGCCTATTTAAAAAACGGACAATTGATGAAGAGTTATGAGGAGGTCTTTGTATTTTCATGAGGAGCTTGTTGCAGATTTATGAGGAAATTCTATTCTAGATGTTTGGCTTTGGGGGAATTTTCTTGTATTTTTTTAGTATGGTATTTTTTTCGTATTTTCTTGAGGTCTTTGTAGTTTCGGGGTGGGGGATGGGAGGGGGGGGTTGTAGATTTGAGTATTTCTAACTTGGAGATTTTTATGTTCCATTAAAATTTCGTCTTCTTATGAGTTTTTGTGCTCGTCTTTTTTCACGAGGATATTGTAAGTTTAACATGACCTATGTCTTTTCATGAGAAGATTTTTGTATTTGCATCATATTCTTTTCAGTTTAGTAAGATTTTTTTTTAATTCATGAGATCTTTGTATCTTTTGCAATTTTCTTTTTTTTTAAGAGTTGACTTCTTGATTCTCTTGCCAGCTGGACATCAAAGCAATTGTTATTATTCAGTTACTTATTCCCTTTTTTCTTAGTATTTTTTATAACAAAATAAGTCTACCCCAAGTCTATTAAAGTGAAGAACTTTATTTTATTTGTCTGTCAGCCTGAGAGAGAGAGAGAGAGAGAGAGAGAGAGAGAGAGAGAGAGAGAGAGAGAGAGAGAGAGAGAGAGAGAGAGAGAGAGAGAGAGAGAGAGAGAGAGAGAGAAGAGAGAGAGAGAGAGAGAGAGAGAGAGAGACAGACAGACAGACAGACAGACAGACAGAGAGAGAGAGAGAGAGCGAAAGAGAGAAAGAAAGAGAAAGACAAAGAGTGAAAAAAATCGCATAGCCAAGGAGAAACAGAACAAAAAACAATAACGACAAAATAAAAGAAGAAGCAACAGCTCGAGCAACAGATACGACCGAAGCCCTTTTTCCCCAACCCTTTTTTCCGGCTGTTGTTGCCGCCTCGCCGTCCCGGAGCCCCAGGTGGTTGCAACCCAATTCGAAGACGAAGGCAAATGACTCGACGCGGCGGAGCAGGGATGCCAAGAGCGTGACCTCACTAAAGTAGGTTTTATGAGCCTTATGAGGCATAATTTACGGCCCATGAGGTCGGTATAAAATCCAGTTGCCGAGCGTAATGTTACCGTGAGTGACACTGTTTGCGACAACACCACCGGCGGAGGGAGGGGGAGGGGGGGAGGATGGGGAGGGAGAGGAGAGGAAGAGGGATGTGGAGGTAAAGGGGAGGGAGTCTGTTTGGTAATCAAATCGCCTTATGAGCACACATACATACATACGCACACACGTACACATGCGCACAGACAGACACATCCACAATCGCAGGGGCGAGAATGGAGCAGTAAAAGGGATTATGGTAAAAGAAAAATATAGGTATAGGTAAAACAAAAGCGAGCGCATGTACGAACGTAGACACACACAAACAAACACACGAACACACACACACACACACACACACACACACACACACACACAAACACACAAACACACACAAACAAACACACGAACACACACACACACACACACACACACACACACACACACACACACACACACACACACACACACACACACAAACAAACACACGAACACAC
>NC_091559.1:22768696-22773696 GCF_042767895.1 Penaeus vannamei | reverse complement strand
CGCCATTACATCTCGCTATTCTTATTAAAGGACCTTCTCTTCTCATATGTCTATTATTATATTAATATCATTTCTCTTCTCATATGTCTAAAGCTAGTTCAACCAGCGGGGGTTTTGGGCCGGCGAACTGGCTTTAGGCTTACGAGAGAATAAGAATTTTATAATACGTCCGACTTGGCACTTCATTTACAACAGAAGAATTGAGATCAGCAGCGCATTACAAAATCTTCCCGTTTTCTTTGCGGTGTTTTTATCGGGAACTCAAGCAAATCGTAAAACCACAGACAAATCGTATCTAATTAAGGTGCTGATTTCGATTCTAATATTCAATTCTTCTAGTTTACTGGCAGTTATATGTGACGATGGTGGTGTTGTTTTAGAATCATGTCAGAGAGAGAGAGAGAGAGAGAGAGAGAGAGAGAGAAGACAGGAGAGAGAGAGAGAGAGAGAGAGAGAGAGAGAGAGAGAGAGAGAGAGAGAGAGAGAGAGAATGTGAAGAAAAAGTTAAAACTCAAAAAGGAGAGAATTCATATACGAATGAAAGACAGAGAAAAACCACACACACATGTATTCCAATAAATATGCAGACAACTAAATAAACAAATAACATCAACAGTAGCATCCGATCTCAAAACAACATTGTCTCTAAACAAAAACAACAAAACAACACCAACACCCATCGATTCTAAAACAAAAACAACTACAAGAAACAAACAAAAACAGCAACCACACCGATCTCACACCAACATTCAACTCAAAACAAAAACAACAAACAAAATTCTATTTCAAAACAAAAAACAAACAGCGCCATTCGACCTCAAAATAAAAAATAACAATCGATTTCAAAGAAAAAAACAAAATCATTAGACCTCAAAAAAAGTCATTTGACCTCAAAAAAGAAAGAAGGCCATTCGACCCCCCAAAAAATAGAAAAAACAATCAATTTCAAAACAAAAGCAGCAACACCAATCGACCCCAAAACAAAGACAGGACACAACAACAGCGATCTCGAAGCAGGTGGGAGCCCCTCGCCGTCAGAAGGCGAGTGAAAGTCCGACAATTCCCTGATTTATGGGGGAAATTTAGGGAAGTGAGGGCGAGGGTAGGGAAGGGGGGAAGGGGTTAAGGGCCCTTCATAATCATGCAGGCTTTACCCCTTTCCTCGGTGTCTTGCTCCCGTGATTCATGGCCTCCTAAGACGGTTCAGTTCACTTGCGGTAAAGGGAATGGTTGAAGAAACGCTGAGATGGCGGTTATGTGCTAGGGAAAAAATACTAATTGATAATAAATCAGTTTAATTCCATTTGTTACAAGAGTTATGCCTTGCTGTGACATGCTGTCTGTTTATTTTTGCTTCTAAATTACCCCCTGTGTGCGAGGAGTGGCCGGGTTACCTTCCACTGATAGCGTGTAGTGTGGTTAGATTTCCTGTTGTGGATTTCTTTCAATGCCGCGAGGAATTCAGCGTTTCAGCGGAGGATTTTGAATATGATGGGAGTTTCAGGGGGGAGGGGTGGGGGTTCTGGGGGGATTTTTATTATCATTGGGATATTCAGTTTCCGTGGGAGATTTCCGTATCACATATGAAATTATATTTTAACTAGAAGATTTTTTTGCATCATCTGATTTGTGCGTGTGTGTGTTTGTGAATTTTCAGTATCCTGGAAAAAAATGTTTTTGTGTAGAAATTTCTGTATCATGGGAAATTCAGTTTCGGTGCAGTTCTCCAGAGTAAAATATTTATTAAGTATCAAAGAAAAATCAGCAATTCAGTTTAGAATTTTCAACATGCAAAATTGGGGTCTCCATTGAAAAAGGACATAAAGCAAGTTATAAAACTCCTTATCTGCAATTAAAAGTGGATTTATCAGCATACACAACGCCAAGACTCTTTTGGCACTTAGCGTGTGTGTGCCCGTGTTTGGGTACGAAATCATGTTGTGCTTATTTATGCTCGTTAAGCGTGCCATTGCGTGCCGAAACCTTGTCGAGTCGAGTGCTTGCATGTGCTGGAAGAAATCCTTTTCGGTCATCTTAACCGAGGATCATTACGATTCTGTTATCATCATCATAAATATTGTCAATATTATCACTATTATCGTCATCTTCAGCTTTACTATTATTACCATTATCATTGTTATCATTATCACCTTTATTATTACTAACATTATCATTATTATCCTTATCATCTTTATTTTTATTACCATTATCATTATCGTCATTATTATCATTTTATTATCATTATCATTATACCGCAACCATCATTATCTTTATCATTATAATCATCACTGCTATCATTATCATCAAAGTCTTCATCATCACCAAGCCCTTTAATACCTTTACTCTACAAACGCGAAGCTCCCCCCCCCTTTCCATAAAAAAACTATTTGCTGAAAAACGTAAATTCCAAGAATGAGCGAATAATTAACGCCCAAACCGCGCCCAGATTTACGTCTTTCGTCATCCGGCCGCCATCAACGTCCGCATTATCGAGCAATAAAGATCCGGACATGAGGACAAATTCCTCGACTGGACATACGCTAATGATTTTACCGGATCTTGCCTTCTAAGTTAAGGAAAAAATGTCTTGATTTTTTGGTTCTTATTATCATCGCATTATTATCTGTATTGTTATTATTATTACTACTATTATCATTATCATTACTATTATCGTTATCATTATTATCTTTAGCACTATTTTTATTACTATTATCAGTATTATTATTACTATCACGGTAATGACGACAAAAATGGTAACAAAATGATGTGAGAAATTCGTTTTACTTGCATGTACGCAAAGAGGGTAAAATCAGGTGTTAATTTATATTTCTTAAGAATACTTTCACGGTCTGAGGAAGGGAGGAAGAAATAAGGAAATATAATACGTCTTCCTTACAAAAACATAAACACACACACACAAACACAGACAAACAAATAAACACACGCACATCACTCTCAATCATCGTCGTCATTAACAAGCCAATTCCGCTGATGGGATGATTACAGTCCTGGCTATTAGCGGCAGCCCAATCGGCCCCTGGTTCGCCCTAATTGGCGGGTTCGTAGGCCTAGACCGGACGTCGGAGGAACCAGATTTCGTGGGCGCGACGACGTGTAATGAGCCTATTACGAGGGCGTTTCCGGCATCTGGTCCATCGAGCCTTTGTCGCTGACGTCACCGCACTTCCGACGTCGAGGTGACTTCATTTAATTGCCTTTCGACTCGTGTGTCCGACGAAGGGGCGGCTTCATTATTCACCCGATCATTTACATATCTGACAACGGGTTGATGACGTCATCACGTGTGATTATAAGGTGACATCGTGACATCCAACAGCGATACAGTGACTTCATCACACGTCCTGTAACGAAGCGGTTGATTCCACCACACGTCCGGCAAGGAGGTAGTGACGTCATCGTACATTAAAAAAAATGTGGTGACGTCACAACCACAAGCACTTACCCCCCCCCAAAAAAAAAAAAAAAAAATAGAATAAATAAAAATAAAAACGGGTAAAATCAAACGTTATTCCGACGTTATTGCTATGCAAGAAGGAACATCCGCGCAGCCTGCATCATCTTGCACGCCTCATCGGCTCCAATTGGGCGTGGATCTAATACTGATTCTAGATCATTCTGCGTCGTATATTCCTCTTTTTCTCTTAAGATATATTGACTTTTTTAAAAAGAATCTTCCCGTAATTTTCTTCCAAAATATAATTTGGATACTGCATAATCTTTTATCGTATGTATAGTCTGAAATCGTATAATTGCAAGGTATACGGACATTGTATAATTCTAAAGCGTATATTTCCATAATTCTCAAATAATGTTATACGGGTTTAATATACTGTTACTAATGCATTCGTATAGCTTTTTAAGGTATAACATATATTCATGTTATTCTGTCATATGTTTCTATAGTCTTTTTAGATGTAATATAAATTCTGCCGATTCTATAACATTTTAAGTAATATATTTGTATAGTTTTATGCAGATGCAGATGAATAACACACACACACACACATATATACACATACATATATATATGTATAGTGGTTGAAGAAACAATACAGATTCTATAATATTCTATGCAGTATATTTCTCTATTTTTGAGAACCAATGCAGATTCTATAACATTTTAAGAAATATATTCTTTAACTTACTCTGAAGAGTCAATACAGATTTCTTAAACATATAAAGCAATATATTTCTATAATTTACTTTGCAGAAATAATACAGATTCTATATCCAAAACAATATATTTCTATATTCTTAGAAGCAATACAGATTCTATACCATTTTCAGCAACAAATTCCTGCAATTTTCTTTGAAGAAGCAATACAGATTCTATAATATTTTACGCAGGATAGTTCCTTCTTGTCTCTTCTCTTTTTTTTCAAAATGGCCGCCCAGCCTCAGACACCATATTTAGCTGGATTCCTCCCCGGGCCACAGATGCGCTGGGAATTCCGATGAAGACGGCCGTATTGTCGGGGAATATTTTGTTTTTTTAAATCAATCTCTTCTTGCTTATTCATTAGGTGCATTCAAACGAAGTATGTTTATTGTACGATCTTTACATAAACAGACTGAAAAATAATGAAGATTGTACGATAAATTTTAAAAATAAACTGGAAAATAACGAAATTTTAACAATAATTGTCCTAGTAATCGTGGATAAGGAAATGATCCATCTCAAAAAAAGAAAAAAGAGAAAATAGAGAAAACAAACAACACACAAAACCTCGAGTAACCTAGCGCCCTCTGCGAGATCCGGCGAGACCCGACGAGATCCAGCGAGATCCCGCGCCGGCCCATCACAGGCGAAGGAGTCGTCAGGAGAGTGAGTTACAGGCCATTGCATCTTCGCACACTAGTAATCAGACTCCCCTCTCCCTTTATCGCTTTTTTTCTTCTTTTATTCTTCCTCCTTTCTCTCTCTCTCTTTATTCCTCCTTCGCGCCGCCAAAGCTGAGATCTCGCGTTTACGTCGGTCC
>NC_091559.1:22753696-22763696 GCF_042767895.1 Penaeus vannamei | reverse complement strand
GAAGGGGACACGTAACGATACAGATCACGTGACTTCATATTTCCCCAGATAAATATTTACTCCGATCTGGTAACACTCGGGAGAGGAGACAGTCCCGGCACTTGCAGTCTCAGCCCGACTGCAAGGCCCGGTGTTTATTTTCTCGAAATTTTGTTGATCGAGTGTTTGGTGCGTCGACTGAGTTCGTATACGCATTTTATACTACTGCTACTACTGCTATTACTACTACTATTACAACTACTACTACTGCTACTACTACTATAACCACTGCTGCTACTACTACTGCTATTACACCTACTACTACTATCATTACTACTACTACTACTATTAGTAGTAGTACTTTTGCTGCTACTGCTACTACTACTACTACTAATAACAGTAGTAGTAATAGTAGTATTATAATATTAATAACAATAATAATAATAATAATAATAATAATAATAATAATAATAATAGTAATAATAATAATAGTAATAATAATAATAATAATAATAATAATAAATAACAATAATAATAACAATAATAATAATAATAATAATAATAATAATAATAACAATAATAATAATAACAATAATAATAATAACAAATAATAATAAAAGTAACAAATAATAATAATAATAATAACAATAATAATAATGATGACACAATGACACAGCTGTTCACCTGTCCCCACTTCAGCAGGTTATCTCTAGCCCTACCTACTCCGCCCCGGCTCTGTCCAGGGCAACCCACTCCCTTCTGGGCAGATGGCTCCCCTTGGGTAAGGACTCGCGAGGATTCTGAAGAGCTTCGTTTGGGTGTCGGAAGCTTTCCAAAGGTCCAGACGGTATTTGTGTTTAGATTCTGGACAACCATGAAGCTCTTTCTGGACTTGAGTCTTCTTATATCTAGGTAATGGTGTAGATGTCTGTGGTCTTGCTCTCCTGAGCTTCTGAGCTAAGGAGTTTCTCGTCAGATGGGAGGTGGTCTAATACCTGCTAGCCTGTATAGTGGTAGGAACGGTGTAGGTTTCAGTGCTACACTTATGATACGGCAAGAGGTATTAAGCGTAGCATCCACTTTTCCGGCATCGCATGACCTCTCCCATACCGGAGAGCAGTATTCTGCTGTAGAGTATCATAACACCAGGGCAGTAAAGTGTTGGCGTCAGTTCCCCAGTTGAAAGATGTTAGGTTGTTAAAATAGGTTGTTTCTGGAAGCGATCTTTGCCTCGAGTTTCCTGACATGTTCTGTAAGACATAGTTCTGTCTACGGTTACTCCAAGGTAAACCGGGAATTTGTCGTTGGCCAGTTTCTTACCATTCCAGACAACGTTCAGGTGCCGTTGGGCCTGGCGGTTGCTCAGATGGAACGCACAGGCGCGCGTCTTGCCAGGGTTCGCATGGAGGAAGTTGGTCTCACGGATGTCTGAGAGACTATTCAAGGCAGCCGTTAGTCTTCGCTCAATGACCTCGAGGGACTTGTGTAATAACAATAATAATTTTCAAAATAACAAAAGAACAACACTAAAATATAGAATGAAAAAGCAAATATAATAAAAATCAATAATTGACACAAAATCCCCCAACACTCTGACACGACAGACACTATCTACACGCCCACAATACCGGTGAACAAGTAAACAGGTCAATAAAGAAGAAAGAAAAAAAGGCTATCGAATCAAGCTGACGACATCCTATTAAAACACAATTAATTAAATCTTTATGGGGACAAGTGTAAGACTTCAGAGAGAGAGGGGGGGAGAGTGGGAGGAGAGGAAGGAGGGAGGGAGGGAGGGAAGGAAGGAGGGAAGGAGTGGGAGGGGGAGAGGTAGCGATAGAGACAGAGATAGATAGAGAGGAGAGAGGAGAGAGAAGAAGAGAGAGAGAGAAGAAGAGAGAGAGAGAGAGAGAGAGAGAGAGAGAGAGAGATGAGAGAGAGAGAGAGAGAGAGAGAGAGAGAGAGAGAGAGAGAGACAGAGACACAGAGAGAGAGAGGACGAGAAAGAAATACAAATACAGAATAAGAATAAGAATCAACACAAAAAAACGACAAGAAAAAAATAAGAAAGAGATATCAAAAGAAAAAATCAAACAGGAGAAGAGATGAAACAGACCAGATCGCTTCACCGAACACAAAGCCAGTCACATCGCGCACCGCACAGGCAAGACGCCCAAGGAATGTCTTGCAAGAACCCGCCTTAAAAGGTTTTAAATCGCCTATATCGCGTTTAGAAGTGGCTTCGGGAGGGGTTGGGCGGCTCGAAACTTTCTGTCCTTTCATGCTTATCCAAGTTACTTCAGGTTCTAAACTCTTTATTCTTATTATTTACTTATTCATTTATTATTTCTTTCCATGTCAGAAATTGATGTTTTTTTTTCGTCACTTAACCTATAGATCCATCCATTTTACCTCTGTCTTTATCAGTAATGTCCATGGTTATCCAAGTCACTTATCGCCAAATTAAATGTCACTTAAATCATATATAAATAGTATAACCATTTGGACAACGATCATTTTTGCTTCCGTAATGATAACATAGAACCTATCTATCCCTTTTCCCTCTATTCTCATCATCAGTGTTCATGTTTATCCATGTTACTTTAGATCTGAAGTCTTCATCCTTATCCTTCTTTCCTCCTTAACACCAAAATTACGTAACTTAAACTACAACTTTCATGTTTATCCTAATCAATCCAGGTGCGAACATTCTATCCCTTTCCACTCTATCCGTAACACCAACTCCCATCCCCGGTACTTGGTATTCTCCGTGGATAGTGCCTCGTGATGGTACCTTTGCATCTCCTTGGTACGCGCAAGGAGCGAGTCGATTGGCGTACCGTATTGGTGATGTCGAGCTCCGGTTCGGAGGGGACTTCGGGGAGGTGATGTTTAGTGCTTGTTATGTCTTGTTAGTGTTCTATTTTTTAGTATCTTGTATTGTCAATTTGGTGAAATTTATGATTAAATCGATGAAATTAATACAATAATAGAGACATGCATAAATAATTTCCCTTAATGTACAAACATATCCGCACACGAACTACCGAACTACCGAACTACACACACACACACACACACACACACACACACACACACACACACACACACACACACACACACACACACACACACACACACACACACACACACACACACTTAAACACATACACACACACACACACACCCTTCCCCCTTACCTCCCACCCCCTAACACACATGCATCCTCCCCCACGCACATGCATACAAACACACCAACCTCTCCCCTCCCCCCTTCCTCCAAACGTATCAAGCAACACCCTCCCCCCCCCTCCCCCAGCCACCCACCCACTTCCAACAAGACACTCGTCACCCTGGCAACACTTCGGCGTCATAAAACTGGCAACATAAGCGACCTCTGCGGCCATTATCAAGGTACGGAGAAACACCTCCCACTCCAGGAGTCGTTTCTGTTTACGTTGGCGGTCTAACTGCGAGAGGAAGAAAAAGGAGAGAAGGAAGAGGTGGAGAGAGGGAGAGGGAGAGAGGAAAAGGAGAGAGGGTGAGATGGAGGGACAGAGGGAGAGAGAGAAAGGATGAGGGAGAGAGAAAGGGGTGGATGGATGGATGGATGGAGGAAGAGGGAGGGAGAAAGAGAGAGAGGGGGAGAGGGAGAAAGGGAGAGAGAAGGGAGGAGGGAGGGAGGGAGGGAGGGAGGGAGGGAGGGAGGGAGGGAGGGAGGGAGGGAGGGAGGGAGGGAGGGAGAGAGAGGGAGAGAGAGAGAGAGAGAGAGAGAGAGAGAGAGAGAGAGAGAGAGAGAGAGAGAGAGAGAGAGAGAGAGAGAGAGAGAGAGAGAGAGAGAGAGAGAGAGAGAGAGAAAGAAAATAAGAGAGAAAAAGAGAAAACCAATCAGACACAGACAGAGAAAAAGAAAGAGGCAAAGAAAAGAAAATCCAGCACATGGCATTCCATAAACATACCAGAGCAAGAGAAGAAGAGAAGAATCACCTGAAGTCAAATAAATCACAGATCAATCAATCTACCAAAGATGTTCCGGACGAGTAATAAAGCTTAATAAAAATCAAGACCGATTAGAACGAAAAAAGAGGAATTAGAACGAAAATGAAAATAAAAAAGGGAGACACTACGACTAGACCGATAAAGAACGAAAAGAAAAAGAAAGAAAAAGACGCCATAGCAAAACAAAAATTGTTAATTTCGCCGATAAGCTTCATAACCACTTTCGTAAACACACCGGGAACACATAATGAGATTTGTTTGGAGGGGGGAGGGGGGTAAGTGGGGTTGGAGGAGGAAGAGAGGAAAGGAGATTGGAAGGAAGGTGGAGATGAAGAAATGGGTTAAAAGGGAGATAGAGAAAAGGGAGAGAGGGGTTAAGGGGGAGCTGGGGGGTGGGGGAATGGAAAGGGGATAAATGTACATGAGAAAATACGATAGACAGAAGAGAAAAAGGAAAGAGATTGGGGGAAGGGAGGAAGGGAAAAAGGGAAACAGATGACCAGAAGAAAAAGAAAAAAAAAAGTACTGCATCGAAGAGCCTCACGAAGAACCGAAAAATAGGACAGAAAAGAGAGAACGTGGAGAGCCAACAGAGATAGACAAGATCAAAAGGAGGAAGAAGAGATCTAAAAAAACGCAAAAAAAAAAAAAACGTAGCCGCCGCAAGTCCCCCTCCCCTCCTCTGCCACCCCCACCCCTCCTCCCCCTCCACCCCCACTCAGCGTCCTCTCCCGGTGCCTGGAGGGGGTGACTGATGACGCTAAAATCCCACTAAGCACTTAAGAGGCGCGTCCAATCTCATTGTCTCCACACTTGGCGGTTTTTCCTTCGTTTCGCGTATCATTCTTGCAATTTTGAACATTCCCTTTTTTTCTTCTGTTTTGTCTTAAATTTTGGTGTTTGGATTTTTTTCTTCTTCCTTCGTTTTTTTTTTTTCAATTTATTATTTACAGTTTCTTTCTTTTTAATTTTCTTTTTGATTCATCTTTTATTTCTTAAGAGCAGGAGGCCAAGGTCACTATGATATAAATACAAATAAACAAAAATACCTAAAGAGAAGAAGAGGAGAAAAATAAAGGAGAAGAGAAATTAGAAGAAAACAACAATAAAGACAGATGCAAGGAAAAGAAAATAGCAACGTCAGAAAAAATTACAAAAAAAAAATGAACTGGATTAAAGATTATGATGAGGAGGAGAACAACAACAACAACCATAATGGTGATAATAAGCAGCATCAGAAGAATAGCTATAACAAGAAAAATAAATAATAAGAAGAAGGAAATAAAGACGCAGAATAAGCAGAAGCAGAAGAAGAAACAAAAGAAGCAGAAGAAGAAGCAAAAGAAGCAGAAGAAGAAGCAAAAGAAGCAGAAGAAGAAGAAGATGAAGAATAGGAAGAACACGAAGAAGAAGAAGAAGAAGAATAGGAGGAACACGAAGAAGAAGAAGGAGAAGGAGACACGACACCTACCTGGCAGCCCGCTAACCACCTCACCGACGACCTGACAAAGGAAATAAACAGGCGTCTTGGATCGCCTCGAAGATAGCGGCGGAGTGGCAAGGAGGGGGCGGGGGGGGGGGCTCGGTGCGGCGCCCTGGGGCGTGCAAGTCATGGGGGTGGGGGGGGGGAGGGAGGGGAGAGCGTAGGGTAGGGTATTGGAAGGAGGGGGATGGGGAGGGAGGGGAGAGAGGGTTTGGGGAGGCAGGGTAGATGAGAGGGAATTGGGGGAGGGGTGGAGAAGGGACCGAGGAAGTTGGGGAGGGATGGTGAGAGGAGGGAGGGAGTATGACAGGGAGGGAGGAAGGGGCTTGGACTGGGGTGGTGAGAGAGGGGGAGAGGGGTGAAGATGGACAGGGCTAAGGCGGGGGAGGGGTAGGAGATTGGTGTTGAGTGGGGTTGGGTGGGGTAGGGGAAGTGTCAGGGTCAAGAGGAGAGGTGGGATGGGGGTAGAGATTGAGTAGGGGGCAGGAATGGGGGGAGGGGGAGGGGAAGAAGGTAGGGTGGGGAGAGGATAGGGATTGTTAGGGAGAAGGTGGGGGGGGGGGTAGAAGTGTTAGAGAATGTTGACAGGAGGAGGTTGCGAGACGAGAAAGACGAAAGGAATTGGAGAAGAGGGAATGTGAACGAAAGAAGAGAAAGGGAGAGGGAGAAAAGGATAAAGGGAAAAAGGAGAAGTGAGAGAGGGAGAGAAGAAGCAGGGAGAGACGAAGAAAGGGAGAATTAGGAAAGGAAGAGAGGGAGAAGTGGAAGAGGAAGAAATGGACAAGTGGGAAAGAGAGAAAGAGAAGAGGGAGAGATGGAAGAGAGGGGAAAAAAGAGAAATGGACAATTGAGAGAGGAGAGGGATGGAGGAATAGAGAGAGAGAGAGAGAGAGGAGGAATTCTCCTGCATCTCTTTAAAACATGAGAGTAAACCTTCATGTCAACACAGAGCTAACAGCAGGTCATACCCCTTGGGTGGGGGGGGGGGGGACGCTTGGAACAAACGAAGGAGGGAAGGAGGGGGGGAGGATCTCGATTGTATGCATCACCAAAATGAGCATTTAACATTTACCGACTACATTCAATCACGTTTTTTCCGTTCCTCATTCTTCTATCCGTTTCTCATTTTTTTCTCATTTCTGATCCGTTGTTGTCTAGTATTTATCCGTTTCTCCTCGTTTTCTCACTTTTATCCGTTTCTCCTCATTTTCTCACTTTTATCCGTTTCTCCTCATTTTGTAATCATTTTTATGTTTCTAATTTTTTCACATTTTTATTCGTTTCTCCTTATCTTTTTCTCAGTTTTACCTCGTATTTACTAATACGTTTCTCCTAATTTTTAAAATCAATTTTATCAATTTATCATCTTTTATCCGTTTCTCACCTTTTTATCAATATCTCGTTTTTTTCATTTCTATACGTATCTCAATTTTTTATCAATTTCTCCTCATTTGTTCTATCTTTTTACCCGTTTCTCCTATTTTTTTCACCATTTCTCCTCAACAAGGACCACTCTCCCAGCGCCGTCTCTCCCAGCCTTAAGTGCGCGGTCTTGGCAACGAGAGCAAAAGGTTCCTCGCATAAAACTCGAAGTGTGGCAAAACGCCGAGAGGTTTTTGCTTTCATAAACATTCCAACATGGATATGATGTAGTGAGGCGCCTTGTAAGTCAAAAGGTCCATTTCAACACATACAATCATCTTGCAAATAGAAAAGGTAAAAAATAGAAGTAAAAATTGAATATTACAATCATTTTGCAAACAGAAAAGGTAAAAAAAAAGAATCTTACTGACAGAAAAAAAAGAAAAGAAAGAACCATCTCAAAAACTGAAAGAGTAAAAACAAAATATTAAAAACACAGAAAATAAACTAAATAAATGAATAACATAAGCATCCTTTAGACCAAAAAAAAAATCATACATGAGATAAAATAATGAAAGAGCAAAATTACCCAAAAAGAAAAAAAAAACATCAACAAATAACAAGCACTTTACACAAAGAAAATGCAAAAAAAATGCATATGTCACAAGTCTGAAGTAGAAAGCAATTGCTATCTCAGCATGGATGCTCCTGAATACGTCTTCGTCCTTGCGAAGTGCTTGACCAAACCTGTCCTCTTGTAATAATAAGAAATGATGAAGCCACGTGCAAGATTTAAATCGAACCGATGCCTGCAGACTTGCAGAAAAAAATGGAGGATAAAAAATATCAAAAATAGTAAAAAAAGTAGAAAAAAATGTTTACCTCCAAATACAAAGAACTAAACAAAAAAATACGATACACTTCTCTAACATCACCACAAACAACAAGAAAAATAATACAACTAAAACAACAACCCACTCGCACACAACTCTCCAGCAACACCTTTCCCCCGTAACACGTCGAGGGAATCCACACGGAATCTACTTCGTGCCATAAACAACCCACTCGGGAGAAATATCTTGCAATAAGTGTCTCCAGCAGCGCGCTGGCAAGGGAAATAATAATCGGTCGAAGTGTACAGAGGTTTAGTCAAGTGCCAAATAAAGTGCGGGGTTTTCTCCTTTCTCTAAGTTCAGCGTAGACGGGGTCTATTTTGTTCCCAGACTTAGTTGGGTCCGGTGTGGTAATTTGTTTTGCACGTTCTGCTTTATATTCCATTTTTTCCGTTTTTTGTTTGTTGCGAGGTCGACGTTCTTACAAATTCTCATACTCCATTTGGTGTACGGTTTGTTATGTATTCGTTTTTTCATTATTTTCGTTTGTGGCGAGGTCCACGTTCTTACAAATTCTTACATTCCGCTTGTTTTACGTTTTGATATATATTCGTTTTTTTCCGTTTTTTCGTTCGTTGCGAAGTCTACGTTCTTACAGATTCTTACATCTTGCGTGGAGTGATTCAGAATCGTACAGTTTCCCGGGATCACGTCATTAATCTTTTGGTGTTGATCTGAAAGATTTATGCAGACAGAATATCTTGGATTTCATCACTTTCCGTTGTGTTGAAATCCCTGTCAACAAACGCGAGTTGATTGGGTTCGTGGTAACGTCAGCGGCCCAATATAGGAGATATGGCAAAAAAGAAAGAAAAAAAAATACAGGAATAGAAATATATTACTAAGGCGCATGAAAAATATTCCAAAATAATTTTCAGCGTATATGAAGCTTCGACTGTTGCAGGATACAAAAATATTTCAAAAACTTATTTTTGTTTTTCTCATCAAACCGTGATTACTGACACACCTCACTGTCTGAAAATCATCTTCCAAGCAACTTTTATTGCAGTGATTAGGCACATCCGATGAATGAAACGAATCCTCGACAACATTTCCGGTTGCAATTAAAGTCCAACAGAATATAATACTACGAATCTCCTTCTCCTCCTCCTTCCTTCCTACACTCCTCCTTCTTCTCCTCCTCCTCCTCCCTTCCTACACTCCTCCTCCTCCTCCTCTTTCTCCTTTAAAGGTCTTCCTTATGCCTCCTCTTTTCTCAGCCCCCCAGCCACGAGACTCCTTTCACAAACAAGGTAAATTCCCACGAGAGCAGACCGCCAGCGCACCAACCCGTGTATCGAGATTCACAACCAACTACGCAAGAAAAAAAAAGGAAAAAAATAAATAAAAAAAGAAAAAAGAAAAAAAAAGAAAAAAGGGGAAAAAAATGGAGATTCACAACCAATTACGCAAAAAAAAGCATCGAAATCAGACAGCTGGAGATAACGGAGATAAACACAAATCGGCCGCTTATCTCTCCGTCAGAAGGCGAAGAAGAAGAACCCGAATTTCGATCTTGGCCTCGCTCGATCACAGGACGGCGACAGGTGGTGGGGGGGGAGATTTTTTGACAATTACCGCACTCTGCCGGGGGGGGGGGGGGGGAGAGGAGAAGGGGAGGGGAAGGGGAAGGGGGGGAGGGTTGAAATCCCAGGGCCATCTTATACGCCTTGAGTTGGGAGCCTCGACCAAGGGAGAGAGAAGATAAGCAAGGGGAGATAAGAGGCTTGTCAGCGGCGTTGCTTTACCTCGGAGGAGCCAGTCTTCGCCCGACGCCACCGAGTCGATATATGGAAGTCCTTCATCACACCTCGGCCAGACAGGTGAGCAGCAGATCGATTTTTAGGAAACGGATCGGATCGCCCGCCCCCGAAGAGGCCGCAGATTGGGGACTGAGAACACGCCCTCGCCTTCTCTCTCTCTCTCTCTCTCTCTCTCTCTCTCTCTCTCTCTCTCTCTCTCTCTCTCTCTCTCTCTCTCTCTCTCTTCTCTCTCTCTCTCTCTTTTCTCTCTTCTCTCTCTTCTCTTTTCTTCTCTTTTCTTCTCTTCTCTTCTCTTTTTCTCTCTCTCTTTCTTTCTCTCTCTCTTTGTTCGTTCTCTCTCTCTCTCTCTCTCTCTCTCTCTCTCTCTCTCTCTCTCTCTCTCTCTCTCTCTCTCTCTCTCTCTCTCTCTCTCTCTCTCTCTCTCTCTCTTTTTCTTTCTTTTTTTTCTCTCTCCCACCCTGATCTTACCCTGCCGCCAACCCCTCCACCACACCCCTGCTATCCTCCACCCCCCCTGTCGG
>NC_091559.1:22726196-22731196 GCF_042767895.1 Penaeus vannamei | reverse complement strand
CCTCCCTCCGCATCCCTCAGCGCCTATCCCTCCCCCCTCCCCCTCTCCCCTCCCAACCAACCCCATCCCTCGGCGCCTACTCCTCCACCGCAGCAGACCTGTCGCGTCGCGCACATCCTCCCCCTTCGGCGCCGCGAATGACACTGAACAGACTTCCGGAATATTTAAAAGTCGCTTCATCGGGGCCAATAACTCACCGACCGCGGGATCCGTGCGCCCTCCCTCGGGTTAATTCCACGGTGGGCCGAGCGGGGGGTGGGGGGGGGGGGATTCAATTCCATTTTGCGGTCGGGATTGATGCGTCCGGTGCTTAGGAAGGTTCGATGAAGGCTGGAGGGAGTCTTTTAATGAGGGAGGGAGGGAGGAAGGGAATGGAAGAGAGGGAAGGGCTTAAGGAAGGAGGGAGGGAGGGAATGGAAGAGAGGGAAGGGCTTAAGGAAGGAGGGAGGGAGGGAATGGCAGAGAAGGAAGGGCTTAAGGAGGGAGAAAGGGAGGGAGGAAGGGAAGGAAGGGCTTAAGGAGGGAGGAAGGGAAGGAGGGAGAGAAGGGGTGGTGTTTAGGGGAGGAAGTGATGCGTAGGGGTTGTATGTTGAGGAGGGGGCAAGGGGGGAAAAAGAGGGAGGGAGGGAAGAGGGAGATAGGAGCGGAGGGATGGAGGGAAAGGTGGTGGGCTGGGGAGGGGAGGGGGGAATGAGGATGAGAGGTATGTGTGTTTACTTGTGTGTCTTTATTTGTGTGTGCGTGTGTGTGTGTAAGAGCCCAAATGTTGGGTCCTACAAGAGTTGGTAGGTGGCGAGCAAGGGGTTTAAGGTAGACAACCAATATGTCTTGACTCCTTTACTGAATAAGATGTTTGAGTGCGGCAGCTCCTCGGAGCGAGGTGCTGCTCCTTGGCTTCCCGCAGGGAGTCTGCCTGATCTCCTGTACAGTGGTCTAAAGATCGTATCAAGTCACGTGGTTAGCATGTGACGAACGGTGATGAACAAGCAAGCGTTACATCAGCACATAGCTCTTGTGGAAGAGATAGACAACACGGCATTGGAATGTCTGGTGTGGCAATAAGAGAGGAATAAACAGGGGAAGCAATGGTCAGGCGTATATGCATATGTATATGTATGTGTGAAGATACGTATGTGACAAACATGTAAGATTATATATATATGTGTGTATTATACAGTAATTAGACATAGATATAGCTGGATTACAGTGTGCGCGCGCGCGCGCGCGCGCGCGCGCGCGTGTGTGTGTGTGTGTGTGTGTGTGTGTGTGTGTGTGTGTGTGTGTGTGTGTGTGTGTGTGTGTGTTTATGTGTTTACGCATGCGCGTGCGCGTGTGTATTTGTGTGTGTGTGTTTGTGTCCCTGTGTACGGCTTTGCACGCGAGGTAGCACAACATATACTCACCAACTGCAGTGTCCCATCCCCTGCACCTTTAACAGATTTACCTGTCTTCTCTAAAAATGTTATAGAGTTTGAATATTCCAGTGACCGTTTTATTTCAAACGAACACTATTTGATTACAGCCAGGGAGGGAGGGAGGGAGAGAGAGAGAGAGAGAGAGAGAGAGAGAGAGAGAGAGAGAGAGAGAGAGAGAGAGAGAGAGAGAGAGAGAGAGAGAGAGAGAGAGAGAGAGAGAGAGAGAGAGAGAGAGGCAAGGATAAAAAGAAAGAGAAAGATAGAGAGCGAGACAAACAGACACATCAAATACAGAGAGAAAAACAAAAAAAAGAAGGCAAGAGAAAGAGACGAACACCAAGACAAGAGCACACATCACCCGCGTTGAAACAAAGCCCCCTCCCCCCCCCCTTCTACCCCGTATTTCTCCCCGGCCGGAGTAAGCTTAATTTGCATACAGAGCAGGCTAGTGTCCGAGCGCTGTCAAACCCGCCGTTCGCGAAGCCATTTTATCGCTGGCGCTCGCTACGTGCACGAGCTAAACTTTGACGTCTTCATAAGCTATAATTACCGGCCGGCGAGCTATGGGACGCCAGGAGGAACCGTATCAGCTGATTTTTATCTCCCGGGAGGATGTGAGGTAAGGCGACGGGAGGGTAGGGGAAGAGACGACCGGGGGGCGTGTGTTTGCGTGTGTTTGTTTGTTTGTTTGCTTGCTTCCCAGACTGCGTGTAGAGGTATGCCTTCTCCCCCCCCAAAAAAAAAAAAAAAAAATTATATATATATATAATTTGTAAATAATAACGATAATAACAATAATATTGATAATAGCAATGATGACAATAATAGTACAAAAGATAAAACGAATGAAACTAATAATAATAATAATAATAATAATAATAATAATAATAATAATAATAATAATAATAATAATAATAATAATAGTAGGAGTAGTAGTAGTAGTAGTAGTAATAGTAATCATAATAATAGTAATAATAATAAAAACAATAATAATAATAACAATAACAACAATAACGACAACAACAATAACAACAACACCAATAATAATGATAATGATAATCGTTGATTGGCTTTTTAATTTCTCAAACTTCTGTTCCATGAACTACCATGTTCCATGAATTGTAACCTTTCATGGCCCTAGTTACAGCCTCCCTTTGGCCAAACCGCCGCTACCTGTTCAATGCATACTAAATAAATCCAAGGTTGTTATCTACATATTTGAGAACACTTGTAAATAGACCCAATGCCATGGCTTCGATCTATTAGCATATGCATAGGCCTATACCATATACTGGTAACCTAAAATGGGCTCTATTTAGCATAACCAGTTTTCTTGTAATAAAGCTTTATTATCTGAGCTTTATCTTAGTGGTTGATCAAGGCTTGTATATTTTTTTCATCTTTGCAAAACCTATGGGATCTAGATCGTATGAGAGAAAAAAAATGTAGAAATAACTTTTAACTAACCTAACTTTGATAAGATTCTTTCACGAGCTATTAATGTAATGTATTCTCCGAATATATTACCATATTCTGCGCCTCTCTCTATCCTCCTTCCCCTTCTCTCTCTCTCCTCCTTCCCCTCCCACTTTCTCCTCCTTCTTCCCCTCCTACTTTCTCCTCCTCCT
Organism: Penaeus vannamei; assembly: GCF_042767895.1. Taxonomy (NCBI): domain Eukaryota; kingdom Metazoa; phylum Arthropoda; class Malacostraca; order Decapoda; family Penaeidae; genus Penaeus; species Penaeus vannamei. The sequence goes on along the minus strand of NC_091559.1, from coordinate 22,728,153 downwards.
TCCACTCCCTCTCATTCCTCCTCCCCCTCCCTCTCTCCCCTCCTCCCCGTTTCTCTCATTCCTTTTACTTCCCCTTCCTCTCTCTCCTCCTCCCCCTACCACTCTCTACTCCTCCCCCTTCCCTTTCTTCTTCTTCTTCTCCCCCTCTTCCTCTCTCTCTCCCCCTCCGCCTCCCTCTTTTTCCCCCTCCTCCTCTCTCTCTCTCTCCCCCTCCTCCTCCCTCTCTCACCTCCTCCCCTACCATCTTTCTCCTCTTCCTCCTCCCACCCATCCTCCTCCCACCCATCCTCCTCCCTCTCTCCTCCCCCACCTCCCACTCTCTCTCGTCCTCCTCCTCCCACCCATCCTCCTCCCTCTCTCCTCCCCCACCTCCCACTCTCTCTCGTCCTCCTCCTCCCACTCTCTCTCCTCCTCCTCCTCCCACTCTCTCTCCTCCTCCTCCTCCCACTCTCTCTCCTCCTACTCCCCCCACTCTCCTCCTCCCCCTCCCTCCTACCACTGCAATGTTGCTACTCTTACTCGCTTCCTCCGTTACCATTATATCAAGGGCCGTGTTCTCGAGGCCCTGCTCAATGTGCACCCGCTCTCCTATCAAGATCAACACACACACACGCACATTGCAGTCTGGGCTAATGGCTACTGTGCAAATGCAATGCAACCCGCGTATCAATGCTTATACAATTTTCGATCCTGTGTTTTCATTGTGATGCTTCTTTGTCTATTGTTATCCTAATCATAAGTCAGCTGACGAGGAGCTAATGCATTTATTATTTACTACATCTCATTTTTTTCAATGAATCTATGAAGTCTTCATCGAAGTTTTTGTTTGTCTCTACTGCATATATCCAGATAAAAGAATATATAATGAATACACGCATGTAAATCCAATTACAACGAACTATTGAAGACATTTCGTTTCAACAACAGACCTTTCTCAGAGACAAAAAGTCCCATTAGAAGAACTTGGAGTCTTATCGAAAGCTTAATAAACGTGTAACAGGTGGAATCGGATCAAAGGTCTATCTCAATGATACGGACTGATAACGCTTATCTTAAGTGTCCGTAATAGTGTACCTCTTGAAAGGGGATGTTCAACTCTGATTGATTTATAAGTGCATACACTCTATAGGTAGATAAGTTACCCATGTCGACCTACTCCTATATAAAGTGTATATTATCACGTTCACTTAAATACCATTATCATGTTCGACACCACGAACTCTCATCAATATTATTATACCAATTTGGCAATTTTAGAATTATACACCTCGATCACTCTATAAACAAGTGATCACTACCGCCATTTTCCCATCAAAAGCATCATCACTTGAAATTCTAACCACACGCTACAAGCGAAAGTACACCTCTTAGCCCTTCACTGCATCTGCAGAATACCGGGTTAGTGAACGGCGAGCAGGAGCGGCTGAAGGGCGAGCGTCGAGGGGGCGCTGGCGTTTGCTATTAAGCAGCATGAAGATGACAACATTACCCGATTTTTAAAAATTATTCTGTCTCATTTTGAGTCTTGTTCTCCTGTGTGTTTTTTTTATTTCCAGAGTCACTCTTATGGACAGCTTGATCGTTCTTTGAACTCCATTAAATTTCTCCTGCCTGACTTAGACTTGGACACTGGGCATCATAGGGATATCGGGACTCTTTCAGTCTTATACAAGATTGTAACCGATAATTCACATCCCATCAGTTTTTACCTGATTTTTATCAACCTGCAAGTTAATAGAAGTTCTATATCCCCTAATTCTATGACATTTGATGTAAGTCGATCGTCTGCAGCTCAGTTTTCTATATGCTTTTTTACTGTTACTTGTAGGCTTTGAGATACACTGCCTTTAGACATTGCAACTTCTCCTACTCTTCGTAAGTTTAAGAGTTCACTAAATTGTTTTTACTCCGTAAATAGCAGGTTGTCTCTCTTCTTTTTCTTTCTTAGCTGTGTTCT
>NC_091559.1:22718696-22723696 GCF_042767895.1 Penaeus vannamei | reverse complement strand
TGAATAATGACTTATTATGAATCAAACATTTAATTGATTTTTTTCTATTTCTCTCCCTCTGTCTATCTTTTCTCTCTCTCTCCCTATATTTCCCTCTTTCTCTCCCTCCCTTCCTCGCCCCCCCTATCTCTCTCTCTCTCCCCTCTTTCTCTTTCTCTTTCTCTCTCTCCCCCTCCCCCCTATATCGCTCTCGCTCTCTCTCTCTCCCTTTCTCCCTCCCCACCCACTCATTCTCTATCTCTATCTCTATCTCTCACACTCTCCCTCCCCCTCCTTCTTCCTCTACTTCTCCCCTCTCCTCCTCCTTCTTCTTTTTCTTCTTCCTCTGCCTCCTTCTCCATAGTCTACACGAAAATAGCTACAAGCACGTGTACACTAAATATCATCAAATGCAAATGAATCCCAAGCGCTTGGGATGCTTGCCACTCGGCGATAAGAGATCCACTGCATATGCAATCATGGGCGGATCAGTCCAGCTCTATCATATTACACTTTCAGTTGATTGTTTGGACGCGCACTCCCTTTCTTATCTACTGTCAATATAATAAACACGTTCGTTTATCTAGGTGGGATGTCCTTATAATAAACCCAATAGTGATAACGTGTCTAAACAATCAAGCGTAGGATGCTGATAAATAGAGACAGGAAGATATTCCTCGACGCGTGATTGGTCGGATGGAGTAAAAAGAGCCGTTGGATTTCAAAAAAAAAAATCGCGGCTCTCTGATTGGTCGATGCTTGGCGGGGACGACGGCCATGCTTGGTCTTATTGGCCCGCACTCCTGATTATGTTATTCTATTGCGTTTGCCTTTTATTTTCTTATCGCTGCGCCAACAGTAAAAAAAAGTACGAGGAATTGATTTCTGTTTATTTTTTCTTTGTTCGTTTACATTCATATTCTGCCATTCACATTTTGATTTGATTATAGATAGCTTACACACACACACACGTGTGTGTGTGTGTGGGGGGGGGGGGTGCGTGCGTGCGTGCGTGTGCATGTGTCCACTCACACACACATGTATATATCAAAAGTCCTTCCTTCATTTCATTATGTCAAGCAAACATTTCTCTTGGCTTTGCCCTCTCTCTCTCTCTCCTCTCCCTTCCTCCCTCCTTCTCCCTCTCTCTTCCTCCTTCCCAATCCCCTTCTCCCTCCCACCCTCACTCATCATCGTCCCAATCCAACCCATTCCCAATCGCCTTCCCCAGCCCGACCAATCAGCTCAACCAACCCAGCCTTCCGCGTTCCTCTCTCTCCTCCCGCTGTGCTGCCAATTGCACCCGGTCAGCGTCGGAGTGCTTAGCGCTCTGCCCCGATAGGGACGCGAAATTTCATGTGCTTGCAATGAAGGTGCTCGGGTATGTTATCTTTGCCACGTGCATGATTCTGCCTCGGGTATGATAAAAAGAGCCTTTTCGTAGGCTATGGTGTAAAGAAATAAATGTATATGGTAATGAACATTCACCTGTTCTCCCACTCCCAAATCCCCTACCACCTCCTCGCCTTCCGAACACCCTCATCCCCTCCCCCAACACCTCTTACCCCCCCCCCCCGCCACCTCTACGCCTTGATAAACCCTTATCCCCTCCTCCAACACCCAAAACCACGCCCCTACACCCCCTGCCAAACGCCCTTGCTAACTATCCTACACCAGGCGACCCTCATCCGGCCAGGCACGCTTGGAAGACGAGCACTGATGGACAGGCCTCCCTCCCCTCTGCCCTCTCCTTTGTCTTTTCTTCTGGCATCTCATTTGCACTCTCCTCTGGTCTCTCCTCTGCCCTCTTATTTGCTTTCTCCTTTGCCCTCTCATCTGCCTTCTCCTTTGCCCTCTTATTTGCTCCCTCCTGTGTCCACTCTTCTGCCTTCTCCTTTGCCCTCTTATTTGCTCCCTCCTGTGCCCTCTCTTCTGCCTTCTCCTTTGCCCTCTCATCTGCCTTCTCCGTTGCCCTCTTATTTGCTCCCTCCTGTGCCCTCTCTTCTGCCTTCTTTGCCACGTCATTTGCTCTCTCCTCTGCCATCTTCTTTGCTTTCTCCTTTGCCTTTATATTTGCTCTCTCCTCTGTCCTCTTCTGCCCTCTCCTCTGTTCTCTTATTTGCTCTCTCTTTTGCCCTCTCCTGCCCACTTATTTGTCCTCTCCTCTGTCCTCTTATTTGCTCTCTCTTTTGCCCTCTCCTCTTCCCTCTCCTCTGCCCTCTTATTTGCTCTCTCTTTTGCCCTCTCCTCTGCCCTCTTATTCGCTCTCTCTTTTGCCTTCTCCTCTTCCCTCTCCTCTGCCCTCTTATTTGCTCTCTCTTTTGCCCTCTCCTCTTCCCTCTCCTCTGCCCTCTTATTTGCTCTCTCTTTCGCCCTCTCCTCTGTCCTCTCCTCTGCCCTCTTATTCGCTCTCTCCTTTGCCCTCCCCTCTGCCCTCCCCTCAGCCAGGCCGCCTTGTTATTACGTCGATTAAATCTCTATTAATTCACATGTTAAAATACGTTCGTGCTGTCGAGTCTCATTGTGCAAGAGACGAGAGAGTCGGTATGAATGGAGCCTTTCTGAGAAACACTTCGGCCATTCACATAAACATTTCAGGTTTATAACATTCGGGTTTATAAGAAGGACCGATCGCATAAAGAAGTAGATGTATGTATAATAAATAAAAAAAACAGTAATGAATAAAAAAACACGATTGGTAATATTACTTTGTGGGGAAATATTGATCTTAACCTTATTTACGATTCGCGGTAATTTGCGGGCGGGAGAAAGAAAATGGGAGCTAAAAAAAGGGAAAATTATGACTGCTATTTTATTCCACTGTTTTGTGTCCGTCTATATACCGGTCGCTGTACGTCATTTCTTGCAAAAAAGTAACATAATAATTTTATCTATCTAATCCACCTCCTCCCTGCCCCTCGCTCCCCTTCATGTCCCCTCTCTACCCTCTACCTCTCTCTCTCTCTCTCTCTCTCTCTCTCTCTCTCTCTCTCTCTCTCTCTCTCTCTCTCTCTCTCTCTCTCTCTCTCTCTCTCTCTCTCTTCTTCCTTTCCTCCCTTACCCTTCCCCCTCTTTCACTCTCCCTTTGCCCCCTCTTTGTCCCTCTTTCCCCCATTCCCTTCCTCCTTTCCCTATTCCTCTTCCTTCCTCATTGTTCCACACTCTTCCTCTGGCCTCACTCTTCCCTCTTTCTCCATGTCCCTGTCCATCACCCTCCCTCTCCTTCCCTCCCTATACCTCCTTCTCCCTTCGTTTCCCCCTCTCTATCCCTCCCTACCCCTCTCCCCCTCCGTACCCCTCTCTCTCCCTCTATACCCTCCCTCTCTCTACCCTCCCGCCCCCTTTCCCTCTCCCTACCCCTTTCTCCTACCCTCCCTGTCCCTCTCCCTCATTCGTCCTTCCCCTCCCTGTCCTCCCCTCCTCTCCTCTTCCCCCTACCCTCCACCCTTTCTCCCTCACTCTACCCTCCCGCCCCCTCTCCCTACCCCTTTCTCCCATCCTCCCTGTCCCTCTCCCTCCTTGTCCTCCCCTCCTCTCCCCTTCCACCTGCCCTCCACCCTTTCCCCCTCTCCCCCACCCTCCCAGCTCCCTCCCTGCCCTTCAGTAGTCCACACGCATCAGGTCCTGCCTAAGGGAGCCATAAGAACCCAGGGAAGTGTGAAGGAGAACGACCCGTGAGCCGCCCTTACCTTAGGAGGGGGGAAGGGAGAGGGAAGGGAGGGAGGGGAAGAGCGAAGGGAGTAAAGGGGAGGAGTTGGAGAGGAAGGGGAGAAAGGGGGAAAGGAGTAAGGGGGAGGAGGAGGAAAGGGGGGAGGGAGGAGGGAACGGAGGAAGGGGATGAGGGAGGAGGGAAAAGGGTTAGGAAGGGAATGGGGTATGGGGAAGGGTGGGGGATCGGGAAGAAGCAAAAATAAAATGAAGGAAATAAGGGAAATAAAACTAAAGAGAATAAGAAGGGGGATACTGAGAGCGGGAATAAAGGACTAGAAGAAGGTCGAAATGAGGTTTAAAAAGATGGACTGTGAGAGGGAAGAGCAAAGGGTTAAAGCAAAGGAAGAGAAAGAGAATGCGAAAAGAGATAAAGAAAAGAATCGTGTAAGGTAGGAAGGAAGAAATAATACGGCTAATAATAGTTTTATGGTGTTATATACGTTGTAAAAGGCACCGAAAAATAAGATAGATAGCAAGGTAGATAATGACTAGTTTAGATAGATATTAATTCCCAAGGGGATCATCTAGCACCTCATTAATCGATGGCTGAGATAAGGAGCCGGATTATGAGGCGCAGATTATGATCTTGGAATCTTGCTTGCCGCGTGGGCGTGTGTGTGTGTGTGTGTGTGTGTGTGTGTGTGTGTGTGTGTGTGTGTGTGTGTGTGTGTGTGTGTGTGTGTGTGTGTGTGTGTGTGTGTGTGTGTGTGTGTGTGTGTGTGTGCACGTATGGGCGTGCGTGTCCACGTATACATACGTGCCCCCCCCAAAAAAAAAAGCATACACATGCGCGTGTACGTATACCCCTACCCATAATTGTATTCACACGAACATATATGCAAATACAGACGCACATAAACCGAGCGAAGGAAAGTACCGACCGCAGTGAACACTAATTCAGGCTGACACCCGCCGTGCTCAGGAGTGTCAAGTAATCTTAAGCTCCTATCACTCGAGCGTTGTTTACCCAGCGTCTTCGGGGGATTAGGCAGCCGGGGAACGTCTCGGCGGGAGCGAGGAACACGAGGCCAAAACGGCAAAAAAGATGGCATAATTAAACAGGATTATGCAGCGTTTGGACGTAGAAAAAAAAAAAAAATAAAAATAAACGAAAAAAAAAAAAATTAACGAAAAAAAATTGTGATTAAACAAACAAACAAACAAGAGAGAGAAACATAATAGAAAAATAATAGAAAAAATAATAGAAAAACAAAGGTAAAAAAGAGGAAATTAATAACCATATAATACATGAGCAAATATCTGTCTAATTCACTTCGTCTTGTCGTAAATCTTTCCATTTTCATTTTCAT
>NC_091559.1:22703696-22711196 GCF_042767895.1 Penaeus vannamei | reverse complement strand
TCTCTCTCCCGGCAATAATAAGAGACCTCAAGACTCCAAGCTAATACGACCCTCCGCCAAGAGAGAGGGCTGTTATCTGCCCAAACTTCTCAAATCATCTTCCATAATGAGGGGCTCGGGACATCCAAAGGCAATTCAATTCATTATCAGTGACATTCTGATCGTCAACAGCATGCAATCTACACCTTTGATGGAAAAAATACACCGCTGTGCATGTGACGCGAATAAACATCTATGTTCCAATTATGATGCTGACACGGCATCTTAAGTTGATACAGTTTCTGTGGATAGCGTACATGTGTGTACATCAAAAATATACACTTACATACATCAACACATTCACACAACAATACACATACATACATACAGAGAAAGAGAGAGGGAGGGAGAGGAAGTAAAGGAAGGAAGGAGAGAAAGAGAAAGAAAGAGAGAGATTGGAGTGCCCAAGCCATCGAAAGCGAGACAGAGAGAGAAATAGGCAGAGAGAAAGAGAATGCAGTGCCCAAGCCAGCGAAAGCGAGACAGAAAGAGAAAGAGACAGAAAGAAAGATATTGGAGTGCCCAAGCCAGCGAAAGCGAGACAGAGAGAGAAAGAGACTGAAAGAAAGATATTGGAGTGCCCAAGCCAGAGAAAGCGAGACAGCGAGAGAAAGAGAGATATTGGAGTGCCCAAGCCAGCGAAAGCGAGACAGAGAGAGAAAGAGACAGAAAGAAAGATATTGGAGTGGCCAAGCCAGCGAAAGCGAGACAGAGAGAGAAAGAGAGAGAAAGAGACAACGCACAATTAACCTCCCCTTCTACGGCGCGACGACTGATGAGGAAAGGCAGGTTCCATCTGGTCCCGCGGCGTTGAAATCCAGGGACCCTTGCTTCTTGCCCTTGCCTCGCCCACGCTCCGCTAATTACCCAACCCCTTCTTCTTCTTCTTTCTCCTCTTCCTTCTTTTCTGTTTTTCTTATTCTTCCTTTCTTTTTTTTCTTATTCTTCCTTTCTTTTTTTCTTTTTCTTCCTTTCTTCTTTTTTCCTTTTTCTTCCTTTCTTCTTTGTTTATTCTTATTCTTCCTTTCTTTTTTTCTAATTCTTCATTTCTTCTTCCTGAAGTTTTTTCTTATTCTTCCTTTCTTTTTTTTTCTAATTCTTCATTTCTTCTTCCTGAACTTTTTTCTTATTCTTCATTTTCTTCTGTTTTAATCTTTTTCCCCTTCTTTTTCTTATTCTGCCGTTCTTCTTTTTTCTAATTCTTCCTTTCTTCTTTTTTCTTATTCTTCCTTTCTTCTTATTCTTACTTTACTTCTGCCTTCTTCTTTTCCTCACTTCTTTTTTTCTTCCTTTACTTTTTTCTTATTCTTCTTTTTTAATCTTCTTTTCCCGTCTTTCTTCTTAATCTTCCTTTATCTATTTTTCATTTATTCTTCCGTTCTTCTACTTCTTTGCCGATTTCTCCTCCCCAACTCCATTACTTTCCTCTTTCTTTACTCTCAACCGGAGTAACCCCTTATCACCCTTTTGGCACTACCTCCCTGGCTCTCCCCTCTCCTCTACCTCCCTACCTTCTCTTCTCTTCCCTATCTCCCTACCGCCCCTCCCCCTCTTCCCTACCTACCTCCTCTCCCCCTCTCCTCTACCTCCCTACCTCCTCTCCCCTATCTACCTACCTCCCCTCCCCCTTTCCCTTACTTACCTCCCCCTCTCCCCAACCCCCCAACCCCCCTTTCCCTTTCTCTCTCCCTACCTCCCCCTCTCTCTTACTTTCCAACCTACTCCCCTACCTCCCCCCTCCCCCTCTCCCCCTTCTCAATTACTCCCCCCAGTCTCTCTCCTGTGATGTTCCTCCTCGCCGTCGTGTGATTTGTGGCCGTCATTACGTATCGGAACATCGGGGCCCTTATCTGCCGGGTCTCTGTGATAACCCCGCCGACGCCGACGCTCTCTCTCTCTCTGTTTCTCTCTCTCTCTCCCTCTTCCCTCTCCTTCTCCCTCTTCCATGTCCTATTCCCTCTGTCCCTTTCATCTCCTTCTCCTTCTCAACCTTTCACCTCCTTCTCCGTCTCTACCTTCCAACTCCTTCTCCCTCTTCCTTCCACCTCCTTCCCCCTCTCTTTCTTTCACTTCCTTCCACCTTCTTCTCCCTCCCTTTCCCCTTTCTCCCTTCCACCTCCTTCCTCCCTCCCCCCTCCCCTTCTCCCTCTTCCGTTCCTTCCCCCTCCCCTTCTCCCTTCCGCCTCCTTCTCCTCCCCGTCTCCCTCTCTCTCCCTTCCACCTCCTTCTCCTGCCCCTTTCCCCTTTCCCCGTCTCCCTCCCTTCCACCTCCTTCCCCTCCCCTCGCACCCCCAACCCCTTCCCAAGATTTATCCCCCGCGTCTCCCCCCAGATGCGAATCCCAGGGTTGCGGTGGCGGTGCAAGCTACCTTCCAACCGACCCTTCCAATGCCGTGGCTCACCCTCGCGATGCCCCGATACCGCTATACCTCGATACCAAGATGCCCCGATACCAAGATGCCCCGATGCCATGATACCCCGATACCCTGTTTGTCGAGTTTTTAGCGATGTTCAATTCGTGGGTCTCTCTTCATGGGCGAATGTCCGTTCCTTGGGCAGTGTAATGATTTCAACTTGTAATAATATAGGAAGTAGTTTAGCAACATAGATAAGAATTAGTGAACGTCTCGCAATGTAAATAACAAAAAATTCAAGATTTAGAATTTCGAAAAAAGTCTGTTATTCTTCATTGAATTGAGAGACAGAGAGAGAGAGAGAGAGAGAGAGAGAGAGAGAGAGAGAGAGAGAGAGAGAGAGAGAGAGACAGAGAGAGAGAGAGAGAGAGAGAGAGAGAGAGAGAGAGCGAAAGAGACAGGGACAGAGATAGCGAAAGAGAGACAGAGACAGAGATAGCGAAAGAGAGACAGAGACAGAGATAGCGAAAGAGAGACAGAGACAGAGATAGCGAAAGAGAGACAGAGACAGAGATAGCGAAAGAGAGACAGAGACAGAGAGAGAGAGAGAGAGAAACAAATCAGACATACACCTCTCCCTAAAGGCGCCGCACCAATTACTATTATCAATTTTATCAGACTTTCATATCCTCTCTTATAATCATCAACAAACCTTATGTTTCGCATTACGATTACAATCAAAGCGAAGAGGAGATAGGCTGTTAATTACCAATTATCGACTTAGGCCTAATGTATGATTTATATCCTTCATAGATAGACCTGATTTGATTTGCTCTCATTCTTGAAAACGTTTCTGTTCTAATTCATTTGTGAAAAAAAACGTTTCTTATTTTCTTATCAACGTTTTTTTCTTGTTTAAAACCCTATATTTTATCTTTTTTAAACCTTCCTTTTAAATTTTCTTTAAAAACTTTTCTTTTCTATTTTTTGTTTAAAAACCTCTTCTATTTTCTTTGTCTAAAAACTTTATTTTCTAATTTCTTTGTTGAAAAAACTTTATCCTTTATCTGTTTAAAAACCTTTCTTGGCTATTTCCTTTGTTTGAAATAACTTTTTCTATTACCTTGGCTTAAAAACTTCATTTTCAATTTTCTTGCTGAAAACCTGTCTTTCCTGCTTAAAAAGCTTTATTTTACATTTTCCTCATTCAAATAATCAAATTTTCGATTTCCCTTTTTTCTAATCCTCTCTATTCGTTATTAAAAAAATATATATATTTTCTTTCTTTAAACACTTATTTTCTAGGATACGTGGGGGGTAGATGGGGGGAGCCAACGATGTCCTTGGATTGCGGTGCCGTTTGGTTTGCAAGATGAGCGATCAATGAACGAAGGAATGCTGATGATGCTGCGGCTCTTATGAACGGCGTTTCCTCCTCCTGCAAGTGAACGAAAAAGTCGGCGCGTCGTCCTGGTCGCCGATCACTCGCGAAAAAATACCGCACGTGAGACGAAGGCACTCCCGATAGATTTATTTATCTATTCATTTATTATTTATCTATTTATTTTTTATTTATTTATTTATTTATTTATGTTTTTGAGTTGTTACTGTTCCCCGGGAGTTCTTAACAGCGATATTCGTTTTCATTTTTTCTTCTTCTTCCTTCTCATTTTTTTTCTTTTCTTACTGTTTTTTTTTTGTTTGTTTGTTTCCTTCCTGTCTCCATGCATCTATATTTCAACTCAAACAGAATAAAACATAAATACATTTATTCAATTCAAGTAGATTAAGACGTAAATACACATATATATTAAATTTACACACACACATACTAACGAACACACACACACACACACACACACACACACACACACACACACACACACACACACACACACACACACACACACACACACACACACACACACACACTCACTCACTCACTCACTCACTCACTCACTCACTCACTCACACCTACCTTCCCCTACGCCACCCAATCTAAGGCGTTTGTTTACAGGTGTAACTTTACCCTGACACCCCTGGTGGTCAGGTAGGCTGTGTTGAGGCCTATACATGACACGGCAGCCAACACGCGACACAGCTGTTTCTTACACCTGTCGGTCCCCCACATGAGTACTATAGGGAAAGGGGGAGAGGGAGGGGGAGGGGGGGGGAGAGAAGGGAGAGGGGAGGGGGAGGAAGAGAAGGGAGAGGGGAGGGAGAGGGAGAGAAGGGAGAGGGGAGGCGGGGAGAGGGGAGGGAGAGAAGGAGAGAGGGGAGGGGGAGGGGGAGAAGGGAGGGAGAAGGAGAGAAGGTAGAGGGGAGGGGGAGGCGAAGGGAGAGTGGAGAGGGGGAGAGAGGAGAGAGGAGAGAGGGAGATTTAGAGAGAGAGAGAGAGAGAGAGAGAGAGAGAGACAGAGAGAGAGAGAGAGAGAGAGAGAGAGAGAGAGAGAGAGAGAGAGAGAGAGAGAGAAACACGGCACTCAAACACAAGCCATGGATATTGCCAAACAGGACCTGCAATGGAAATCAGTATTGGCGGCTTCAAAAGGGAGCTGTTTAAATGAAAGACACTCACGGCCGCTCATTTTCTCTCTATTTTTTTCCGCTGAATTGAAGGTCTGTATTTAAACCTTAGTCATTTCCAAACTTTAATTGACTCCATGGTTCATTAATATTTCGGAGGTAGATCTTTTTTTTTTTCTTTTTTGAAGCTTTGTCTTTTAAAGGATTCATCTGTCTGCTTCTTTCTTTCTTTCTTTCTCTCTCGCTTGCTCTCTCTCTCCCACGCTCCCCGCTCTCTGCCTTTGTTCCTGTCTCTGCCTCTCCCATTCTGTCTGTCCTTCTCTCTCTCATTTCCTCCCTCTCCCTCTCCCCTCATTTCAGCGGATAAAGCGACAAGCGAAAAAAGCAGCCGACTCTCAAATACCTTACACGAGACTTTGCTTACGTGAGGCAAAAACAAGAGACTATATCTTTCTTTTTTTGCAAGTAGATATGATTAAAAAAAGTAAAAACTTTTTAAAAATCCAGCGTGGTTTCGAGTCGAGATCAGCGCGGCGATACGCCACTCCACCTGCCTCAGTGACCGTCGCTTATAGTGGCCGCAGAATGCCTTCTACGCGCGCTCGACTCCGCTTAATCCAACAGCGATTCCGGACACGACGCGGCGCTTTCTTCTCGCCCTTCTGGGAACCGCGGGCGCGCGCCTGCCTTATCTGCCGCCGCCGCCGCCGCCCCCGGCATCTCCTGCCATGTCGACACGGGCCGCCGACGACCTTCTCACGGGGTTCTACGCAAGGCCGTGCACACGTGCGCTCGTCCACGTGCTCTCGCTGCCCGTTGCTTGACTTTCTGTTCACTTTTTGTTCTTTTATTGCGACGTTTCGTTAAGGAAAGCAGGAACACGTGACTGGACAAACACGAACGCACGCACATAAAGCCAGACAAATCAAACACTAAGAAATACACACACACTGGCATACACACATACATGCACACAAATTCGTTTATTTATTTATTTAATTACTTATCTATATGCATGTTTATATCAGCATCATGAGCATGTGGTTTATCGCATTCATCCCGGGCCGAGCGATTAAACAAAACCCATTAGCGGCGCCGCGAGGCAAACCACCCACAGCGCAGGGACAGCAACGAACGGCGATCAATTAAAACTAAAAAGATTCCCGATTTTCTGCGAAGAGAAAAGGAACTATCGCGTCTTTTCCTTTGTCCGACACTTTATGCATTTTCGGCCTTTTTGAAGCCTCTGGGTCACGATGATAATCCGCAGCCAATTGAATAAATTTAAAATCATCTATGCATTTATAATTAGAGAACAAAGGAAACAAAAGAGAACTAAGTGCTTACAAATGCAATAAATATGCCATTGCATCCTCTTGAAAGCCTTCAAAAACAGCATAAACATTAGCATTAACATGGCTAATGGCTCACGCAGTAATCCGCAAAAACTTCAGTGATATTGCAAAAGTAAAAAAAAAAAAAAAAAAAGCAAAGACCTTTCCAGAAAAATACTTCTATTCAACAAAGGCGCACCGAACAATAATTATCTATCCTACGCTTCAAGAAAAAAAAAGAAAAAAGAAAAATGGTGAAAAAATGCAAAATTCTCAAACTGGCCATATCGCCAAGGAATTGTTGAAGAAATGTTTTTTGATGGGAACTTAGTGAAAATATAGGGAAATGAGGACCGTAATGGTAGTTATTTGGAGAGAGGGGAATGCGGGAGGGAGGAGGGAGCAGAGATGAAGAAAGAGACGGAGGGCAGGGAGGAAGTTGAAGAGGAAGAGGTTGGGCGAAAATGGGAGAGAGAGAGAGAGAGAGAGAGAGAGAGAAAGAGAGAGAGAGAGAGAGAGAGAGAGAGAGAGAGAGAGAGAGAGAGAGAGAGAGAGAGAGAGAGAGAGAGAGAGAGAGAGAGAGAGAGAGAGAGAAAGAGAGAGAGAGAGAGAGAGAGAGAGAGAGAGAGAGAGAGAGAGAGAGAGAGAGAGAGAGAGAGAGAGAGAGAGAGAGAGAGAGAGAGAGAATTCATATAAGCCATCCGTGCACATCTATATCACTACCTCTAGACACAACATACATTAGCAGACAAAAAGCTAAGTTATCTTCAACAACTAAGGGTACGGAACGGTAGTCCCTGAAATAACGATGGATATAATAATACAACCATCAACTTCCGAGATAATACAATATATATGCATATATACATTCATACATATATACATGTGTGTGTATGTAAATATATATTCATTTATTTATCTATTCATCTATTTAATTATATGTGTCTATAGTGCGTGATCACTATGTATCTGTTTCTGTTATATTATGAGTACGTTACATAACTAATTCAACTTAGTATTGCAATAACTGTAGCAATGTTGCGACATACCAACCGCTGTAATTATCAACATTGCAATAATTAGCATCTTGATCATCATTATTATCACACTCATTATTATAATCGCAAGTTTCGGAGATGCCGTTATCGCCATCAACCATATTGCTATAACGTATCATATATTCATTACTACCAACCACCATCAATACCGCATACCAATACCATCATCATCACCGTCATCAATCTTCC
>NC_091559.1:22658696-22671196 GCF_042767895.1 Penaeus vannamei | reverse complement strand
AAAGGAAGAAAGAGATAGATAGACAGATAGATAAAGAGAGAGAGAGAGAGAGAGAGGGGAAGAAAGAAAGAGAGAGCGAAACTGAAAAATGCGACAAACATACAAACAAGCAGAAAAAGAGAGCGAGGGACTGAAGCAGTTCCCATCCATCTACCCAACGCAACTATTTCCTGTAAACACCCTTCACACTTTTTTTGTTATCACTCAACTTCATTTCTCCTCCCTCACTCCATCTCCCTCATTCGTCAGTGTTGACTCTCGTCTCTCGTCACAACCGTACTTTTTTCCCTCCTTCTTTTCACTCCCTACGTCATCGCCTTCTCCTTCCCCCTTCTTTCTCTATTTCTTCCTTGTTCCTTTTCCTTACGTTTATCATGTTTATTTACTCTCATCTTAGTATTTTTTAAATTTATTAATGCTATTCACATATGACTATTAAAAGCATTATCATGTTCTCTCTCATTAGCATAGACCTATCTTTCTCCTTATTCTTAATCATTCCATGTTTATCTTATTCTTCGCCAGTTCCTTCTTTGGCCACAACCTGATTGAAATACCCCAGTGCTTTTAAGTCCCATTTTGTCAATTTCAACAAGGTTCAAGAAGTAAAGGAAGTATTTGCGTATGTTTAGGCCGAAGAACTGTTTAAAACTCGGAACTCGCTTAAAAAAAAAACAAAAAAACAACAGAAACAAAAAAGCGTGACTCAGCCTTACGACTCCAAACCTTTAAAAAAATCCCGTTTTTCTTGTCTTAGCTAATGGCCTATGTCGCGTCGAAAAAAAGAAAGAAGCTTGAAAAAAACTATAATTAGAAAAAGGGCACTTATGTCTCTAACCATAAGGCTCGAAATACAAGTCTTTTCCCCATAAAAAATGCCTTCCCGCTTGAGAGGTGTGAACAGCACGCGTCAACAAGTGTTAATCCGGAAAGGCGAGGAAAAAAATCGTTTTCTAATTCCATTTTCTATGTTTCAGGAACCAGGGTAATCTAAACTAACTAGAGAGAGGCTATATATATTCCCTTAAGTATGTGAAAAACGGGAACAACGATGCAGAAGTATGAGGTGAGTTTCAAGAAAATATTAACAATCGACAGCTAATAAATTCGAAAAGAAGTAATGAGGTTTGCATGTCAAAAAAAAAAAAAAAAAAAAAAAAATCAACAGGATACAAAAATAAACATGCTAAAAAAATCTAGCTACTAATGTTTTCTTTTTCACCTCGCTATCTTATTTCTGGTCACGTGAATTGGAAAAATAATATTTACTTTCCGCGAAGCTATAGGCAACACATCTGCCTGTCCCGTGTCGCTACGAATTCAAAAGATCCATCCTTCATTCATGAGAGAGCTCCTTGTTTCTCCTCCTTCCACAGACAAACTTACAGAAAAGACACACGTAGATCCAAATATAAACACACACAAACACAGACACTCGCACACAGACAGGCAGACAGACACACACACACAGACTGAACACACACACACACACACACACACACACACACACACACACACATACACACACTCACACACACACACACACACACACACACACACACACACACTCGCACGCACGCACACACACATACACACTCAAACAACCCAACATGAAAAAATAACAACAAAAATGTCAACCTTATAAAAATCTCATCTCACTTCACAAATCCTTGACCAGCATCCTCCACGTACCTGAAATAAACAAGAAAAATACATATAAGTCAGAAAAAATAACAAGAAATAAATAATAATATTAATAAAATAATGAAAAAAGAATCAATTGGCCACACCTGTCCATACCGTGCATATGTGGTCCGCTAATTAAAGAAGTTTAAACAGGTGGTTCGCCCAGTTCTTGTGTATTTAATCCACACTTTATTCACTTGTTCTGCTTGTTCCTTAAGTCGCTACAAGTGCATAAATCAAGAGTTCAAAGGCAATGGTGTTGTTGTTATTACTTCCTTCTCACTTACTTCTGCCGTAAAATGAGTAATGGCATTTAATGATGATTGAGTAATAATTATAATAGTAATGTGGTGCTCATATTCGTGTCAGGAAGAGGAATATTAGATGATAATACGATAAACTATTAGGAAAATAATAACAATGACAGGACTGAAAGTATATTTAACGAAAATAATACTATCAGCAATAACATTAATGATAATGATGATCGTGAGGATGATAGTGGTGATTATGATGATGATGGTGGTGATAGTGATTATGATGGTGGTGGTACTGATGGTGATGATTATGGTGATAGCGATGGTGGTGATGATGATGGTGATAGCGATGGTGATGATCGTGATAATGATGATGATGATAATGATGATGACTGATGATGATAGTGGTGATGATGATAATGATGACTGATGATAGCAGTAATAATAATAATAATACCAACACAGTAACAATCATGGCAGTAACAGTAACAGCAACAGCAACAACAACAACAACAACAACAGCAACCAACCCAACAATAACAACATCCTAGTCGCCTCCCGCCCGCCACCGGGAGGCGGCCCGGGCGACCGCCCACGAGAGCTGCGCCTTCAGGGCAGAGGCGCCGATCAGATCCTTCCGATAACACCCCTGACTTGGTGGGACAGGGTTATAAATCTATCTAATTTTATTTATTGTGTATCTATCTATCTATTTTTTAAAGTCTATTTATTTATCCATTTTTATTGGTTATCTCTTTAACTATTTTTTAAATTGTTAATCTGTTTATTTCTTATTTATCTATTCATTTCTGTATTGTAATGTATATATCGGTCTATTTATCTATTTTTAATTGTTAATCTATGTTTATTTTTATATATCTATTCATTTGTGTATTGTAATGTAGATATCTGTCTATTTATCTATTAATTCATCTTTTTTAACTTTGCTTTTCCTCTTTATTTACTGACATAAACATTGTTTTTAGGTTTTGCTTATAGAATGGACAAAAAAGGTAATGGAATATTAACACGAAGAATACGATTCCCCGAAATTATGTACTAAAGTAAATTAAGAAAATTGCCAGATACATAAAGGAATGAATAGGTAAGTATAGCAAAATAAGTCAATAAATATAAATGAAACCTAAACAGCTATGTAGAAAAACACGCCAACTTGTGCTAAAATTATGAAGTGAAAGAGTAAAATAAAATGATAGATCATTAATGCTAATTGGCCTTATCGTCAATGCATTTAAGGAAATTAGTTACAAAGAGCATGAACCAAAGTGCAAGATAAAAATCTTACAATGCTCGTTTCTCTCCCTCCCTCCATCCTCCTTGCCTCCCCCTCCTCCCTCAATCCCTCTCTCCCTTCCTCTCTCTCTCTCTCTCTCTCTCTCTCTCTCTCTCTCTCTCTCTCCCTCTCTCTCTCTCTCTCTCTCTCTCTCTCTCTCTCTCTCTCTTTCACACAACAAGTAACACAACGGGTGTCCAAACAAAGCAAAACAACTGCTTATATTTCAAATACAGAAACCGGGGCAAGAAATATGCAATTCTTAGGATTGGTAACTTGGAACCAATTACCCGAAAATATAAGAAATATTTTCAACCAAAAGACATTTAAAACAAAAGTGAAAGAACATCTACTGCAATATCAGTGACATCAAGCCGAGCACGATATTTCAATCACATGATATTAGTGTTTATGTGTATTTTTGTTCCACAAGCATTGTACTGTATATATGTTCATAGCACCCTATCACATTGTGTAAACACCTTATATGTACATATACCCATTGTAATTAATGGAATAAAGTGTTTGAATTTGAATTTGACTCACTCACTTTGTCTCTCTCTCTCTCTCTCTCTCTCTCTCTCTCTCTCTCTCTCTCTCTCTCTCTCTCTCTCTCTCTCTCTCTCTCTCTCTCTCTCTCTCTCTCTCTCTCTCTCTCTCTCTCCCGTCCTCATTCTTTCCCTCCCTCCTGTCCTCTCTCCCTTCCTCTATATCTCACCCTCTCACCCTCCCTCCCTCCTACCTACCTACCCGCCCTCCCCTTCTCCTCCTCCCTCCCTCTCTCTTATCGTGAACTTAAGCCTTGCCCCGTCTTATCCCAGCAAACATCAGTGTTTCAGTAGACACCCAAATTCCTGTGGATGCTTAGCCCTTTCCTGTGTACGTGTGCACATGAGGCAGCTATTGTAACATGTGGCTCTGTGTTACATGTCTAATTGCGTGTAGGTGTAGTGCTAAAACGTGCAGGTATGCAGATGCTGTGTGTTTGTGTGTGGAGGGGGAAGTGGTCGTGTGTGTGTAGATGGGAGAGGGAGGGGTTCGTGTGTGTGTGTGTGTGTGTGTGTGTGTGTGTGTGTGTGTGTGTGTGTGTGTGTGTGTGTGTGTGTGTGTGTGTGTGTGTGTGTGTGTGTGTGTGTAGATGGGAGAGAGAGGGGTGCGTGTGTGTGTGTGTGTGTGTGTGTGTGTGTGTGTGTGTGTGTGTGTGTGTGTGTGTGTGTGTGTGTGTGTGTGTGCGTGCGTGCGTGCGTGCGTGCGTGCGTGCGTGCGTGCGTGCGTGCGTGCGTGCGCGTGTGTGCCCGCGTGCTTTCGGTCAGGCATATTTGCACATGTGAGCACATGTATATCTTTACACGTATCTGAACATACAAAAGCGCACGTAAGAGTTTACAAATAATGTCCACCAATCTTGTTAGCAAGAACAGAGGTCACCGGGTACACAGGAGGGGGTGAAGCGAGGTCAAGGGTCGCCGCGTGCGTGGCTAACACCTCCCGCTCGCACCCACCTCGTTTCCCACCTGCAACTGACCCCTTCCTCGTTATCGCCTCACGAGGGCCGCTCCGAGATGAAACACTGTTATTTAATCAATATGCGACGTGCGGTCTGTAGGATGCAATTTAAAAATATGATGCTATTTCAGATAAGGCTTTTGCACCGCCGGTATTGGCAGAAAACAATTATTGTAAGTTTCTTCGTTTCTCACACCGTTTCTTTGAGGACGACATTAAAATATAAATGATAAGAGTTATTTGAGTAATGGAAAAATATAGGGATGTCACCAGAACTACTTCCATACACACACACACACACACACACACACACACACACACACACACACACACACACACACACATATATATATATATATATATATATATATATATATATATATATATATATATATATATATATATATACTGGGTTCATAGTAGTCAAGACAAGAGAAAATGCACGGATTTTCAAGGCTTTTTCTTACCCTTTTCAAAGACTTTTCAATTATTTTTTGATTTTTTTGATGTGTTAATGTCACGCCATAATGCAATTGAACGTTGAATTCAATAATACATCATATGAACGTAGACAAGGTCCGAGTCTTTCATTCAATTAAAGAAGAAAAAGAACAATTTTCCCCATTCCCCATTCTCAGGATCTTGCAAGTTTGGTAAAGAACCAAATTTAAAGACTTTTAAAGACTTCATTAAGAATTACCTCAAATTCAACTATATTTACAGAAATTCAAGACCACTACGAACCCTAATATGTGTGTATGTGCGTGCGTGTGCGTGTGCGTGTGCGTGTGCGTGTGTGTATATGTGATTTTAAAATTGCATGTAATATCAAGAGGGGCTATTGCCTCCAATCTTACTATTACAAACAAACGTATCCACAAGCGTAGTAGTATTCAGAAAGAGTGACATAAAAGCATAAACAAAAACTATCAACAACAAGAATCATGATGACGGTGATTGCCAAAAATGATAGCAATAGAATCAATGATAATAACAATAATTATAGTAGTAATAAAAACAAAAACACAAACCAACAACAGTAATAGCAATAATAATAATACCAATAATGATACTAATAGTAATAGTAATACTAATACTAATTACTACTATTATTATTACTATCATCATCATTATTATTATCATAATAAAACCGCCACCACCAATAATAATAATGAAATAGAAAACAAAAATGTGTTCCCCCAAAGCATCGCAAGGAAACGCGTGACCCCCGCGGCGGCAACACTCGCACAGGGGGACGGGGGGGGGGGGCATCTCCCAGCATTTCGTTTCTCACTTATCACTTAATCTCGGCCGCTTGCCGTAAACACTCGGCCTGATCTGCGAAAGCCAATTATCAGGATGAATGGCCCGACTATCAGATCCCTCGATAACATCTGGTGGCCGGTTAGGAGAGGAAAAAAAAAGAAAAAAAGGAAGGTTTAAAACAGTCTTTTTCGAAAAAAAGGGAAACAGTTGTTCCGACTAATGCTCCTGTATCGCGGTGCGGGGGACGGTACACGCTACATCTGCGGGTCGAGGATTGCGAGCGAGGAGGGATGAGGCCGGCGCTGTTTGATGAGGAGAGAAATGAGGCAGGGAAGAGATGCGGAGGAATGTAAACATATAGTTAAAACATAGTAGGATCACCGTGTTTTTTTCTGAGACACCTCTGTTGCATCACTTTGAGTTGCATCCCGTGGTTTTGTTTCATGAAAAAACGTTCCTGTATTATTGTATTTGTATGTGTTTTTTATGAATAACAGCTAATGTATCTTTGCATTTATATGTTTTTGTTTTATGAAAAACTGCTGTCGTATTTTTTTTATCTGTGGTTTTTGTTCTGTGATACACCACTGTTGTATCACTTGCATCTGTACTTTGTTTTTGTTCAAGAAACATCGCTGTTGCATTATTGTATTTGCATCCCGTGTTTTTGTTCTATGAGGTACCTCTGCTGTATTAACACAGTATATTTCCTTTAATCTTTTATAGTGCAGAAAGCCGCATTGTCTTGTCGAGATCGTAGCTAATGATACCTTTTTATGTATATAATGACGATCTGTTTGTCATCTGTGGAGATCGTTATGGCAGGGTAAGAATATCGCGAAGATAAGAATTGGTGTTTTATGACGATTAGCTATCACAAGCACACCATCATTAGCGTTAAGAATTATTCTGTGATTTTTGTCGTTCTTGTGATTAAAACCTGTTATTTCGTGAATTTATAGCCAGAAATTCGTGGTGAATGTAGTGTTGCTACTGCTGATGATGATGGTGATAAAGATGAAGATGATGATAGTGATGGTGATAGTGATGATGATGATAATGATAATGGTAATGATGAGGATGACACTGATAATAATAATGACCATGATAATATCCTCATCACTTTTACCATTATTATCTCTAGCGCAAGGATTTAAAAAATCAATAAACCCCAAACCCTTACAGTAAAAAATCGATTCCATGACAAGTACCTATTAGATCATAAACCGCTGTATCTTTTGCATCATAAATCTCACTCCATAACTTTGTTTCTTATCTACTTATATTTTAAGGGCCATTTATCACGTTCTCGATCCTTCGTGCCTAAGAATTGACCGCCGCGCTTAAATGCTAACAATCTAAATTCTCAAATAGGCGTAAATCAATGAAAATTCGCAACCAGTCTCATGATTGGTCATAATCAAGGGGGCGGAGCCATGCCCTTCTAGAGGACCAATGAGCGAGCATCTCCCTCGAAGCCCCGCCCACTGCCATTCATTCAAGAGGAACGACAGGAATTATTTCCATTAATAGATGATGTTTATATCCTAACCGTCCATTACCATTAATCAGACAGTAATTGTGCGGAGTTGCGGAGTTTGGACAGGTATTGCGGCGTCAATGAGAGACGTAACGCGGGTCCTGCCGGCAGCCAAGATGAATAGGCCTAAATTGGCGCGCTTTTCAAATAGAGGAAGATAATGCTGTTATTACATTTCCCGGATTTCTGTCTACTCATGTTGGCGGAAATTTGTTTACAAAATTAGAAATAATTTTTCCAATGCATATGAATGTGAGTGTAAACCGTAAAACCGAAATCTGCAACAAGAAAATAACTGGAAGGAAGACCAAAAATGAAAAAAAATAAAAATAAAATAACACTCCCACATCCCTTCCTTCTCTTCCCTCGCCCTCATCTTCTGTCTTTCCACACACACCCCCCCCCATAGCAACGACCAGTCTCCATCGCCACCCAACCACCAGCAACCGACAGGCAACCACTCCTCTCACCCCTTAACCCTCAACCACCGCGACCCCTCGACGCCAGGGACAATCACGGGGGCCGCCGTATTTACGAGGGATCATTGTGTGTTGTGACGGGCGGTGCTCACCCGGCAGACGTCCCTTCCCCTCCATCACCATACAAGGGGGGTTGGGGTAGGGGGTTAGGGAAGGGTAGGGGTGGGGGTAAGGGAGAGGGATGTGGGGGTAGGAGAGAGGGACTGGGGGTAAGGGAGAGGGATGTGGGGGTAGGGGTGGGGATAAGGTAGAGGGACAAGGGGTAGGGGTGGGGTTCAGGGAAAAAGAAGGGAAGAGGGGTGGGGGCTAAGGAAGAGGGGAAAGGGGAAGGGGAGACAAGGAGAGAAAGGACAAAGGGTAAGGGTCTAGGTGAGAGAGGGACAAGGGTGGAAGGGTGGGGGTAAAGGGAGGAACGAGGGGGGTTTGGGGTGGGGTAGGGAAAGGGACGAGGGGTTGGGGTGGGGGTAAAGGGGGAAAGGGACGGGGGGGCAACGAGGACCAGGGGTAAAGTGAGGGGAAGAGGGGGTAACGGAGAGAAGAAAAGGGGTAGGGGTCACGGTGATGAGAAAGGACAAGGGTAAAGGGTGGGGGTAAGAGAGAGAACAAGGGTTGGGGTGGGGGTAAGGGGGAAAGGGACGAGGGGGTTTGGGGTGAGAGAGGTGAGGAGAAGAGGACGAAGCAGCAGAGGGACCAGGTAGGAAAGTGAGGGAAAGGGGGCGGAGAGGGGAAAAAGGGGTGAGAGTGGGAAAGATAAAAGGAGGATGAGGAAGGAACGAGGGGGAAAGGAAGGAAGAGGAAAGAACGAGACAAACGGGAAAGAGGAAGAGAGAGATAGAAAGGGTGAGAAGAGATGAAAAAGGTAAACGAGGGGGAAAAAGAGGGAAGAGGGAAGAGGCCAAGGCAATGAAGACCGAGATGTTTCTCGAAAAGATCGTTGAAAAGCAGGGGAAGAAGGAAAGGGGAGCCAAATACTGTATTCGTTGTTCATTAGATACGGATATATTTATATCTTACTCAACTATATTATCACTAAACACACCCAGAAATATTGCCCAGATTTTCAACCATAAAATCCCTCTTTTCTTTCACTTTCTCTCTCTCTCTCTCTCTCTCTCTCTCTCTCTCTCTCTCTCTGTCTCTATCTTTCTATCTATCTATCTCACCCTTCCTCTCTCCCTCTCTTTCTCTCTCTCTCTCTCTCTCTCTCCCTCTCTCTCTCTCTCTCCCTCTCTCTCTCTCTCTCTCTCTCTCTCTCTCTCTCCCTCTCTCTCTCTCTCCCTCTCTCTCTCTCCCCTCTCTCTCTCTCTCTCTCTCTCTCTCTCTCTCTCCCTCCTTTCCCTCTCTCTCCCTCACCCTCTCTCCCTCCCTCCCTCCTCTCTCTTCCTCCCCCTCCCCCTTTCTCTCTCCCTCCCTCCCCTCCCTCTCCCTCCCCTCCCACTCTCTCTCCCTCCCTTACCTCTCTCTCCCTCCCTCCCACTCTCTCTCCCCCTCCCTCCCTCTCTCCTCCTCCCTCCCACTCTCTCTCCCTCCCTCCCTCTCTTCCTCCCTCCCTCCACTCTCTCCCTCCCACTCCCACCTCTCTCTCCCTCCCTCCCACTCTCTCTCCCTCCCTCCCACTCTCTCTCCCTCCCTCCCTCTCTCTCTCTCTCCCCCTCCCTTTCTCTCTCAAAAAAGGTACATAAGCAAAGGATGAACCACAGAAATAAAGTAGCAGCACTCAGAGAGCGCATACCTCCGCCACGATATCAATATCATCACCTTGACGGACGTAACAAATAAATATACAGTCAAACCCTATAATATAAATCTATAAACAATTGCCGAAACGCACACAAATAAAATACTAACAGTAAAACAACACAAATAAATGCATAAGTAAACCAAAACAAGAGATATACACTTCATAAACTCTCAAAAATTAATCGGCATTTTTTTCTAAATGAACAAAGAAACAAACAGAAAACAACGAACCAAATAGACCAACAAGAAAAAAATCAAGCAATTCCCTTAAAGAAAACAAGAAAACACAAATAAACCCTAGAGACACATAAAGACGCATGTCGAAATGAATAAACCAAAAGGAGCCTAAACCCATAAACCAACGCAAAAGAAGGGGAAAAAAACCTCGATCTGCCTCTCCCCGACCACACACACACACCCTCCCTCGCCCTGCTCCGCCCCGCCTATGAGCCTTTTATTTGAAGTATTTACAAAGGCCATTGTCAGAGGCGGCGGTGCTGGTGGGGTGGGGGTGGGGGAAGGGGAGGGGGGAGAAATGAAGAGGGAAAGAGGGGAAAAGGAAGGGGGAAGAGGAGGGGGAGAGTGGAAAGGAAAGGGGGAAGAGGAGGTAGGAGAAATTGGGATGGAGAGAGGGGAAAGGGGAGGGGGTGAAGAGGGGGAGAAGGAGAAGAGGAGAGGTAGGAGAGATGGGAATAGGAAGGAAATTGAAGAGAAATGAGGGATGGGGGAAGGTGGGAAAATGATGGAAAAGGAGAGAGGGACAGAAAGGAGGAGGAATGAAAAGGGGGGAAGAAGGGCGGAGAAATGAAGCAGGAAGAGGAAAAGAGGGGAGGGCGGGGGAAATGATGGAGTTAGGCAGAAGGAAATAAAGGGGGGAAGAAGAGATGGAAGGAATGCAGAAGAAGAATGGGAAGAGAGGAAAAGGAAATGAAAGAGGATAAGAGGTGAGAGAAATAAAAAAGAGAAGGAAAATAAAAAGAAGAAAGAGAAAACAGGATGTCGAAAGAAGAAAAAAAAGTAGGAAGAGAGAGAAAAAAAAGAGTAGAAAGGACAAGAGAGAAAAAAAAGAGAATCCGAATGGGCGCGGCAGACGGGACAAGGGCAGGGGGGAAGGCGGGGGGGGGGGGATGAGAAGAAAGGATGAGGGTGACAATTAAGCGATGAGTGATGAGTATCTACAGTTGTTTACTTTGGCCACAGAGCTCAGCCGGGGATTGTATCGGGCGAGCGACATGCGGGCGGGAGGTCACCCACGCCCGCACGCACGCCCATCGCTTTCGCTCCGAGGCTACGCTCTTCAATAATAAATAAAGGGAAGGATAGACGAGAGAATTAAAAGCGAAGGATGACGCGAACTGGGCGATCGAAAATAAATTAATTGATTAACATATATCAATGGAAATAAGCAAACAAATCGGAGAAATTAATAATCAGATGGACAAACATACATCAAATAGAATGATAAAAGTACAAAACACGGAAAGTGAACCAAAACACATCAAATTAAATGATAAAAGTACAAAACACAAAAGTGAAAAAAAAAACATAGGATAGAACTATAAAAGTACAAAACACAAAAACTGAACAAAAATACATAACAAAATGATAAAAATATAAAATACAAAAAAGTGAACAAAAACAGATCAGACAAAAATGTAAAAATACAAAAATTGCGCGGCCAGCTATTTCGCACAAGATAAATCCGTGTTTGGCCGCATCTGTCTACATTTCGAGAGACAAGCGTCGAGAAAACTAACAAGAACATATGGAGATAAAGAGCAGAATTCTCACACCTCTTTGTGTATGTAAATAGTTCAGCAACTCTTACATACATGGAAGAAACTTTATGCAAATTTTCATATGTGAATAGGATTTTACCTTTGATTCCGTATTATTTAATTATGCTGATGTTGTTTATATAGTTTACCTTTAATGGTGTATCTTTGTTTCGAATGTGATATTTTAGTTGTTATTTTTTTAATCTACTATTTTCGTTCTCTTGAGCCGCATCAACTACAATGAAAATAACATGTACAAATAAAAGCATTCTCCGACCTAGAATCAACACACGAAAAATCTTCCCTTCTTAAAAAATAAATCTCTTCTCTCCGCAAAACATGATAAGATGGATGACACGTCGCTATACTGATGTGGAAAGGGCAGGGTTCCCCCTCCACCCCCCTCCCCTCCATTAAGCCCATTGTGGGGGACCTGGTCGGATTTTGGTCAATAGGGTCGACTCCACGCAAACCCCTGTGGTCACTAAGGACATTTTTGGATTTGTGAGTCCGATTTCATATTATTACTATCATTACCATCATTATTATTACTATCATCATGATTATCATTGCTGTCATCATCATTATCTTGTTTATTCAGTGACTAGATTCATGGTCTATTGACAGATTTTTTGGAGGTTCGTGAATTGAGGTTTGAATCTGATGCGCTACGGATTTCGAATTCGGAATGCAAGTATTCAGTACCGCCAAGGGTCGAAGAGTAACATCTAAGACACAGTAAAGATCTCAAGGGACAGAGGAGGCCCTACAGGATACAGCTGGATCCTTGGACACGAGTCTGGCTACAGCGAGACATTCGGGAAGCCAACCTGCAAAACCTTCGAACGCTTTGACGCAGAATTCGAGACAACAAGAAACAAGAGACTCGAAAATACACTCGAATTTCGGAAAATCCCTCAAAAAGAAACAAACTCAGAGCCTCTCGGATAACAG
>NC_091559.1:22646196-22651196 GCF_042767895.1 Penaeus vannamei | reverse complement strand
TCGTCAATTACGTTCTTAGAAGTCTGGCTTTTCGGTTGTTTTTTCCTTGCACTTTTCTTCTGTTTTATTATTTCTTCTACAATTTTTATTTTATTTTTTTCTGCCTACGTCGTCGATTTCTTACACTCGCCAATTACGTTTTTTAGAAGTCTGGCGTTTATTTTTGCTTTTCTTCGACCTTTTTTTCCTTTATTTCCCTTTTCTTTCATCGTTGATTCCTTATACTTTCGCCAAAAGGAGCGGTCATACGAGCGTTTCCTCAACGATAAGTCGGAGGTAACTTCAACTTTTCCACTTCCTCATCTCCCGAGTTCGCAGAATCTACTACTTGGTCGCAAGTGGAAGCGGACGATGTGTTTCGTGCGGAAACGGGGAAGCGGACATGCCAAGATATAGCCTGTGGTTTGGAAGAAAAGAATAATCATCTACACAAATAAGAATCATATAAACTTCAATTAATATAAACTTTAAATAAATATTGCATTTTATGTATTTGTATTTGTCAAGTGTTTGTTATTTTTACACGGACATCCATTTGAAAGTATCTGTGACGTCATCATTGTTTACATGCGCGCGGCTTCCAAGTTCCTCAAGGGATCTTGCCTATCTTCATCCTCCAAACGAAGTTCTTGCGGGAGATTACGATGCACACATTTCCTATTTCTTCTCTGCAATCACGAACTAACCCACACACGTTGTTTTAGCAATCGTTGAGCCTCCATTTCTACAGAAGATGACAAATAACCTGCGAGGAGGGCCGAGTGGGCAACCATAGACGCCATGTTTGTCGTTGAAATCGAGCGGGCAGGCGGTGGTTCGGTTCGCCCCGTCGGGAAATCGCCCACAAAATGTCAAAAATATAAAATATCAAATAGCGGATCATATCACAAACGAGTTGTTGAAAAAAAAATGGTCGCGTGGCCAATTTCACCAGGGAGGTGAATCGCCAATTCAATACCTCGATAAGTTTGACATTTTCTGCTGTTCTTATCTCTGGAACTTCTCGTTTATTTCGCTTTTCCTTCGTCGTCGATTATATAAGCTCAATTTTGACATGAAGAACCTCGAAAAGTTTAACATCAGCTGTATTTCTCTCGCAAATTTTCCTTTATTTGTTTCATTTCCCTTCGTTCGTATCCATTGTGTCGCGGTGGGCTGTAACAAAATGATACGTTGTAGAATTTGGTTCACAAAACCCTTATCCTGGGATAACTGAATTCACTTTCTCCCGAGGGATTGAAATAAATCTGACCCATCACAATTTATATCCAAATGCGCGTGTTGATTTCGTCCTTGGGTCACTCCCTCTGGTACACGAAGGCTACTTGCCTCGTGTGTACATGGGTAAAAGGATGTGTGTGTGTGTGTGTGTGTGTGTGTGTGTGTGTGTGTGTGTGTGTGTGTGTGTGTGTGTGTGTGTGTGTGTGTGTGTGTGTGTGTGTGTGTGTGTGTGTGTGTGTGTGTGTGTGTGTGTGTGTGTGTGTGTGTGTGTGTGTGTGTGTGTGTGTGTGTGTGTGTGTGTGTGCCCTTGAGTAAGCGCGTGTCATACATCCTCTCGTGCATGTGTGCGCACATATCCAAGTACGTGTGTTCGCGCATGAACTCAACTCGAGCACAAGCTTGCCAGAGAGAGAGAAACGCGCCAAGGCCTATCATTTCCGCCCGCAGAAGCTCCCTACACACAGTCCGGCCGGGATGCGAACCGCCGGCAGTAGAAACATGAACTGGTGTTTAACCTGTTTGAAGTGTTCAGTGTTCAAGGTGTTCAGGAGCGCGGAGCTCATTTCGATTCGACTTCAGTCACCTGCCTCACTTCCGTGCATACCCAATGGAGCGCTTACTTCTTGCGTTCACACTTTCACACATACCAACTTAAGGAAGTACACACAGGCGCGCACGTACCAGCCATTCTGAAAGGGTACACGGTATATCTTTACTAATGCCTCTGTTCACTCATCTATGCACTGCAAGCGTTGTGTTGCATGAACAATTGGGCATTTAATACGCCATTATCAATATGGCCAGCTACCATCAATTTTGTGTTCATTTATTCTGCCATTATACATTCGCATCACTAATATCATTATCATCAGAGTTACCATAATTGCACCTATCATGATTATAATAAGTCTGCGGTTGTTACAACGGTCAAACAATTATCATTATCAAAATCATCTCTACCATTATTATGGTCATCATTAATACAATTATTACTGCTGTTGGCATTATATCTAATTTAGTTATAATCTTTATGACAGTATCACCAATCTATCACAACCACGCTATCAACAATACTATCATTACCATTGCAACGACATGCCCTCCAACCCGACCTCGTTTCACTCTCTCCCTCCTTCACCTCTGACCTCTAATCCTTTATCACAGCCACGACGAGTCTATTTACGATTCCTGGGCGTGTCAACCTCGAAAGAGCGTCGTCCTCGAAAACAAAATGGCGGGGGTTGGAGTGATAACTTCGCTTCTTTTTTTCTTCTTCTCTCCCTTCTTCTTTGCTGAGTTTGAGATTGGAAGAGGAAGTGGGGGAAGGAGTGGGTGTGTGGACGGGGGAGGGGGGTAAATGTAGGGGGCAAGGGGAGGTAGAGAGAAGAATACATGTATATTTAACTAGATATATACAGATAGATAGATACATACATCGAGAGAGAGAGAGAGATAGAGAGAGAACAAGAGTAAGAGAGAGAAAGAGAAAGCGAGAGAGAGAATGAGAAAGAGAGAGAGAGAGAGAGACAGAGAGAGACAGAGAGAGAGAGAGAGAGAGAGAGAGAGAGAGAGAGAGAGAGAGAGAGAGAGAGAGAGAGAGAGAGAGAGAGAGAGATAGAGAGAGAACAAGAGTAAGAGAGAGAAAGAGAAAGCGAGAGAGAGAATGAGAAAGAGAGAGAAGAAAGAGCGCACCAAACTAATCCACCAACAATTAAAGTCTCCCACTACCCCCTCCATAATCAAGGGGACAACAAATCTACCACCAAAAGCCTCCTCCAACCCCCTCCCTTCACACTCCCCTACCCCCACCCCACCACTTCCCACTTCAACACCCTCCCCTCCCCCTTCCCCCTCTTCCCTCCTTTCCTTTCAAAAAAAAAAGAAAAAAAAAATCAAACCTAAACGACACGAATGTAGGCCTAAATCACCCACCCGTCGCATCCCCCTGTGTAAAGCCCAGTATAAAAGTCCTTATAAAGCCCCGCGACGGAACTCTGTTGTGGAGAGCCGAGACCCAATCCCAAACGGCGGCGCTTCCTTCTCTGGAGTTTCCCGATGACAAAAGGGCTTTTCCGTCTGCTGGTGACAAGGAGAGGGGTGCGGAGGGGTGGAGGAGATGGGTGGGGGAAGGGATGGAGGAGATGGGGGAGTGGAGGAGATGGGTGAGGAGGGGGAGGGAGTGGAGGAGATGGGCGAGGGGGTGTGGGGAGGTGGGGAGGGGGTGGAGAAGGGGTGTAGGGGAGGGGTTGGGTGAGATAGGGGAGGGGATGGGGGAGGTGGTTGAGGTTGGGAAAAGTGAAGCGGGTGGGGTTAGGTGAGGGGGGATGTGAGGAGGAGCGTGGGTGGGGGTGGTTGAGGTAGGGAGAGGGAGCGTGGTGGACCGCCAGGGTTAGGTGAGGGGTGGGTGGATAGGGGAGGGAGGTGGTTGAGGAGATAGAGGGAGAGGGGTGGGGAAGTTGGGGTGAGATGGTGAGGGGATGGGGTGTGGAGGGATAAGAGAAAGAGGAGGAAAGGGAGAAGGGAGTGCAAGGGAGGAGGGAGAGAGTGGAAGGTGAAGGGGAAGTGGTAGGGAGTGAGGGGAGAAGGGAAGATGAAGTGAAGAGGTACATGAAAGAGAGAAGAGAAAGAGGGGAAGAGGATGAATGCGTAAGAAAAAAAAAAATGGAGGAAACGGAAAAGGGAGAAGGGAAATGAAATCGAAATGAAAATAAGAGAGGGGAGACGATAGATAGAAATCAACTGAATAGGAGAGAGAAGGAGAGAAAAAGAGTAAGAAAGACATGAAAATGAAAGGGAGGCTGGACGAAGCAGGGAGGCAGAGGTGGTGAAGAAAGTGAATGGGAGAGAGAGAGAAGAGTAAGAAAGACATGAAAATGAAAGGGAGGCTGGACGAAGCAGGGAGGCAGAGGTGGTGAAGAAAGTGAATGGGAGAGAGGAGAGAAGAAGAGTAAGAAAGAAAGATGAAAATGAAGGGGAGGCTGGACGAAGCAGGAAGGCAGAGGTATTGAAGAGACCTGAAGAGGCAAGAGAGAACGAGATGTCAGAGTAATACGTCAAAATAGGATGAAGACAGACAAATAAGTCAGTGAAGGGGAAAAGTGGGGGAGAACAAGCGTAAAAAATAGAATATTGTAGACTGGATGAAATAGAAAATGCAGAGGACGGAGAACTGGAGGACGTGGAAGAAAGAGAGGAGATTAATCAATGGCAACAGTATAATATAGGAGAAAAATCCATCAAAAATCAACAAGCAAAATTATATTTAGAAGGGACGGATAGAATGATAAGAAGACAAGTGAGGAAATGAGAAAAGAAGAGGAAAAAACAGGGAGAGGGAGAAACAGAGAGATAATTTAATACCTAAGCCGAGGTAAACTGATAGAAAAAGAGAACGTTAGAAAGAAATATAGATAGGGTAAGAGTTGGATAGATAGATAGATAGATAGATAGAGAGAGAGAGAGAGAGAGAGAGAGAGAGAGAGAGAGAGAGAGAGAGAGAGAGAGAGAGAGAGAGAGAGAGAGAGAGAGAAATGAAAGAAGGCAAACAAAAAGATAGGAGACACGAGAAGCTAGGAACACGAACGAAAATAATAATAAAAGTACAAACCACACGAGAGAAAAAGAAAGAAAGAAAAAAACAATAAAAACAACAAGAAGAGAACTTGACCCAGAGAGAGGGTTGCAAGAGAACACACGCCGACACGCCCAACTCTAACGACGAGAACAGGCTCCGCAAGGAAGGGATTGGCCGATGGAAGACAGATCCTTACGGGGACAAG
>NC_091559.1:22623696-22631196 GCF_042767895.1 Penaeus vannamei | reverse complement strand
GAGAGACACACACACACACACACGAAAGCAATGTCTAAAAAAGTTAATGACGATATGCCTCGTTAACCTCCACCTCCACTTTGCAGCATTAACAAGAAAAGAAGAAAAAAAACATTTTCACAACTGCACGAAAACAAACACATCACCCGACGATGCATTGGGGATAAGCCTCTACGTCATATCTTGAGGAATATACGCTCTCAACCGTCTTCAAAACACAGGAATTATCACCATTTACATGTAGAAAGAAACAGATACCCCCCCCCCAACCCTCGATCCACAAGAAAGTGATAACTCCCCCCACCCCCACCAAAAAAAAAAAAAAAAGTGGTAGAAGAAAAACAGAAAAGAAAGAAAAAAACAATAAGTGATTAAAGAAAAATATAAAAAAACGGAAAAGAAAGACACAAAGAAAAAAGCAAACGAATCTGCATGACTGGATTCTTAGCCTCAAATAATCCAGCTTTGAAAGGCGCATAATACCTCTGGTGACTGACAGGCTAATGTCAGCTGTTTTTGTGATAACCCTCACTTTGGGGGTTTTCGTGGCGTCGCCTGAAAAAAGCCTTCTGTCTTTCCTCTTCGGGTAATTTTTTTTTTTTTACTTAGTTATCGGTCTGTTGTTTAGCTGATCTGCTCTCTCTCTTTCTCGCATTCTTTATCTTTGACCCCGCATGTATTAATACCTTGTTTATTCTTGTTCTAATTCTTAATCTTCTCTCTCTCTCTCCCTCTCTCGCTCTGTGTCTGTCTGTCTGTCTAGCACGCAAGCATATACACGCTCACAATTCTAATAATAAATAGAAAACAATATATATAAACAAAGGAAAAAACTGATCAATAAATGAATAAACAAATAAACAAACTACCAATAGCGACCAAGATCACTCGCATCGGCGGCACAAAACGCCAAATCATGGAACCTAAATCGACCAGGCGCAGTTTTTCCCTTTATTATCTTTATTCTTCTTATCATTATCTTCGCCCCCGCAGTAAGGATCGCTTCCTTGTCAACACACCATCTCCAAACACCTTATGATTCGACTGCGATTACCGGCGCCTGATTGGAGGTTAAGAGGCGACTTTTCCACCAATCAGAGGCGATTTTCGTTCAGAGGTCGCGGGTGATTGGTCGACCTCACTTTCAAAAGTTTCCCCGTGTCGTTAACGGTAATTTTTTCTTTTAGTTTGCTTTTTTCTTTTAGTTTATTATATATTGTTGAAAGGATAATAATACGCATACAGAAATTTTATGTACTTGCATTACGGTGTTCGCTGTAGTATCAAAATACAGACACATAAGCGAACAAATAAATATGCGCGCACGCCCATCGCACACACATAAAAATGAAGAGGAAAAACATACATAGGAGTGAAAGGAAATAAATAAACACACACACACACACACACACACACACACACACACACACACACACACACACACACACACACACACACACACACACACGCACACGCACACGCACACGCACACGCACACGCACACGCACACGCACACATACACACAGAAATCCAAAAACAAATGAAGAAACGACAAGAAAAGGAGCATTTCCCTCGCCTCACCTCCTTATCCTCAGCCAGTCCTCCACGTACCTGAAAGAGACAAGAAAATCTACGTTAAACTTTTTACTTCAGCGGACTTTCCTCAAAAACAAACTGTTGATTCAAATTCACAATATACATATTTTTCTTGTTTAATTTAAAACGAATCTGCGACATGACTGCCTATAACTAACAATTATGGATTTACTTTGCAATCTTAATTCTTGTCCAGAATAAGTAACGTTAAGCTTCACGTGACCACAAGTATATACATAAGTTGCAACACACAAATTAGCTCTCTCTCTCTCTCTCTCTCTCTCTCTCTCTCTCTCTCTCTCTCTCTCTCTCTCTCTCTCTCTCTCTCTCTCTTACCTCTACCTCCTCTCCCTCCCATCCTCTCCTCCCTCCCACACATCCTCCTTCCCTCCCATCCTCCCTCCCTCCACATCCTCCCTCCCTCCCATCCTCCCTCCCTCCCATCCCTCCTTACCCTCCCCCTCCCCTTCCTTTTCCCCCTCCTCCTTCCTTTTCCCCCTCCCCTTCCTTTTCCCCTCCTCTTCCCCTTCTCCCTCTCCTTTTCCCTCCCCCGTCCCCCTCCCGCTCTCCCTCTCCCCTCCCTCTTCCTCTCCCTCCCCCAATTTTCTTATTACATTTCCCATTTTCTTTACAATTCCACTTTCTACTAATTCTTACAGAAGCAATCATATTCGTCTTTTCCTTTTCGACGTCTTTGTTTATCTGAGTTCCCTCATCCTCTAAATCTTATTCGTTGTCCTTGTTAATTACGGTTTTATCTCTCTATGGCTGTCTTCTTTTTTCCATTTATACGTCCTTCCCATTTCCTCTTCTCTTTTTGCTTCTCCTTCTTTCGCTATCTTATCTCCGTTAGGTTCAGTTTTTAATTGTCTCTTAATATTTTCTTTCTTTCTGTCTTTTTTATCCTTCGTTTTCTCCTTTGGCTTCTCCTCTCTTCGTATAATTCTGCTTCATTTTCTTCTTCTCTTGCTTTCTCTTCTCCTTCATTTGCTTACTTTTTTTCTCCTTTTCCTTTTGCATTTCATTTTCTCTATTATCCTAATTCTTTTGCTTCCTCTTCTCTTCTTATCGCTTCACTTCTCCTTCAGCTCATTTTGCTCTCTCTGCTTCTTTTTCTTCCTAATTTTTTTCAAATTTTCCTTTTTGCTTCCCCCTTCTCTTCTCCTTCTTTTCTTTTTTCTCTGTCTCTTCTTCTTCCACTTCTTCTTTGTTCTGAGTCTTATCCTCTTCTGTCTTCATTTCCCCACTTGTCTTAAATGCTCTCGCTTCCGCCTGCCTCCTCTTTCATCTCCGTTTTTTCCCTACTATTACATTCCCGGTTCCTTTTATCCCCCTCCCCCCTTTCTCTCCATCGACTTTTTTCCCTCTTACGATTTTTCTTCCCCTCCTTCTTTTTCTTCTTTATTTGGTTTCCTCTTATCGCATCTCGGCATTTCTTTTCTTAATGGCTCGAGTCCGCTGTGCGTGCGTGCGTGCGTGCGTGAATACGTGCGTACGCTCTCTCTGTCTCTGTCTCTCGTTTGTTTTGATTGCTTCGTTCTTTCTCTCTTTATTTTATTTCTGTCTTTCTTTGTTTTTGTTTCTCTGTCTGTCTGTCTGTCTGTCTATATGTCTGTCTATCTGTCTCTCTGTCTCTCTCATTCTTTCATTCTTTCTCTCTCTCATTCTTTCATTCTTTCTTTCTCTCTCTCATTCTTTCATTCTTTCTTTCTCTCTCTCATTCTTTCATTCTCTCTCTCTCTCTCTCTCTCTCTCTCTCTCTCTCTCTCTCTCTCTCTCTCTCTCTCTCTCTCTCTCTCTCTCTCTCTCTCTCTCTCTCTCTCCCTCTCCCTCTCTCTCTCCCTCTCCCTCTCTCCTTCCCCTCTCTTCCTCTCCCTCCCTCTTCCTCTTCCCTCTCCCTCTCCCTCTCCTCCTCCCTCTCCCTCTCCCTCCTCTCCCCCTTCTCCCTCTCCCTCTCCCTCTCCCTCTCCCTCTTCTGTCTGTCTGCCTCTCTTCCTCTCATTATCTCCTTCATCTTTCTCTCTCTCTCCCTTTCCATCTCTCCCTCTCTCTCCTTATCTATCCCTATTACTCCACCCTTCTCTCCCTACCTTTCTCCCTCTCCCTCTCTCCCTTTTCGCCACATCTCTTGAGTGGAAGGAGAGGCAAGGGGGAGCTGAATCGAGGGGGTGGGGATGGGGGGGGAGTCCCTCTCCTCCTCCTACGGTTATGTGAAGGCACGAGCGAAGTGCGAGGAAGAGGGAGTGGCGAGGAAATGGAGGAGGAAGAGGAAGAGGGAGAAGATGAGGAAGAGGAGAGGGAAGAGGATAAGACAGAGGGTGAGGAAGAAGAAGACGAAGAAGAAGAAGAAGAAGAAGAGGAGGAGGAAGAAGAAAAAGAAGAGGAGGAGGAGGAGGAAGCGGGTAGAGAAGGAAGAGGAGGAGCAGAAGGCGAGAGAAAACGGAAAAGAAGCAGAAAGAGCTAAATATACAGCCTAGAAAACACGGAAAGGAAAAGGGAGGCAAAGAGAGGTGAAGGTGGACAGGAAAAGAAAGAGCGAAAGAGGGAAAAAAGAGAAAATGAATAGAAGAGGAAAAAAGATCTGGAATAAAAGTTAACCAAAGGCAGAGAAAGAGAGACAGACAAACAGAGAGGGAGGGAGGGAGGGAGGGAGGGAGGGAGGGAGGGAGGGAGGGAGGGAGGGGAGGGAGGGAGGGAGGGAGAGGGAGAGGGAGAGGGAGAGGGAGAGGGAGAGGGAGAAGGAGAGAAAGAAGGAGAGAGAGAGAGAGAAGGAGAGAGAGAGAAGGGGAGAGAGAGAGAGAAGGAGAGAGAGAGAGAGAGAGAGAGAGAGAGAGAGAGAGAGAGAGAGAGAGAGAGAGAGAGAGAGAGAGAGAGAGAGAGAGAGAGGAGGGGGAGGGAGAGGGAGAGAGAGAGAGAGAGAGAGAGAGAGAGAGAGAGAGAGAGAGAGAGAGAGAGAGAGAGAGAGAGAGAGAGAGAGAGAGAGAGAGAGAGAGAGAGACAGAGAAAGAGAGAGGAGATGGAGCGAGAGAGGGAGAGAGGGAGAGAGAGAGAGAGGAAAAGGGAAGAATGAGGAAGAAGAGAAAACAAGCCATTAATACATGCGGGGTCACGAGCTAGTGTTCCAAATATTCACACGCCCCCCCCCCCCGGCACACCCACCCCCTCTCCCTCTCTTTTTCCACTGTACCCCCTCCTCAACCTCCCTCCTCCACTCCCCCATTCCCTCATCCTCTCCCTACTCCCCTCCTTCCTTCCCCCTTCAATCTCACTCCTCTACCCCCTCCCCCCTTCATCCAGACTTCCCTCCTTCCCTCCTCCTACTCTTCCTACCTCCACCACCCCTTCCCCCACTTCTTTCCCCCTCCCCCTTCCCTGTCTCCACCACCCTTTCCCCCCTCTCCCACTCACCCCTCCCCCTTTCCTTACTCCCCTCTCTCTCCCCTCCTACTTTCCTACACTACCTCCTCCCGCTTCCCCCTCCCACACCCCTTCCCCTTCCCTACTCCCCCTCTCCCCACCCATCCCACTTTCCCTACTCTCCCTCCCCTCCCCTACCCCTACCCCTACTCCTTCCCCTTCCCACTTTCCCACCTCCCACCCTACCCCTACCCCTTCCCACTTTCCCACCTCCCACCTCCCCCACCCCTTCCCCATCCCCCAAGCCCGTGACTAGTTTCTCGTCCAAACAAAAACACAGAGCAAGGTTCCGCCATTGTCCTGAAAGCGGTGCCCAACATAGAGCACATAACCCACATACAGCCCGACATATCCGCAACATGATCGTCCGAGCGCGCACAACACAGGGAAAAAAACAAGAAGCAGCATTATGACAATGAAAGGAGAGAGAGAGAGGCAGAATAAAAGATAATAATAATAAAGCAGTGAAGAAAAATAAAATTTTGTAGACTTTTCAAAGGAAAAAAGACACGTTGAAGATAAACCTCCTGCGCATAATGAAGACCAATTAGAAGGTGCATTAGGACAATGACATGGAGAGAGAGAGAGAAAGAGAGAGAGAGAGAGAGAGAGAGAGAGAGAGTGAGTGAGTGAGTGAGTGAGTGAGTGAGTGAGAGAGAGAGAGAGAGAGAGAGAGAGAGAGAGAGAGAGAGAGAGAGAGAGAGAGAGAGAGAGAGAAAGAAAGAAAGAAAGAAAGAAAGAGAGAGAGAGATTAGAAGAGAGAAGGAAAACAAATAATTTTGCTAACTATATAAGGCTAGAAAGGACAGAAAATACGTATAACATGATAACAATAACAATAAACAAGAAGCACTCAGAGAGAGCATACCTCCGCCAAGGCAACAGAGTCACTAATGCGATAAAAAATATTCAAACTTGAAAAATTACACTAAAATCACCTCTTTTTCAAGTAGACTGGTGACGTCCGTGTTTCCCTAATTCAATCCTAATGAATCCTTTAAAAAAATCCTGTATCCGGAAATTTAGTGGCATGTAAGTTAGGCTAAGAGACACCTCTGGTAAAAAAAATATATAAAAAAATTGTTCATAAGTTATCCTGCTAACTGATGAACGAACAAACAAACAAACTAACCAACGCTCCTAAAAAAAACAAAAAAAACATTACCTCTTTGGCAGAGATAATAAAATAAAATAAAATAAAATATAGGTAAATAAGAATAAAAGAAGAAAAAAAAGAGAGGGAATGAATGAAACACAACTACGGTAACCGAAGCAAGCATTTTTTTCTCTCTCTTTTTTTAGTCAACTGAGCCGGTGAAAAAATAAGACGAAATATGCTTAACCGGATCCCAGGGAAGAAATAACTCCACCTAACATGCAACTCTACATTCAAGTCTGCAAGGTAAGACTCACGCATGTCTGAGGATACGCACATATACACATATGCATACATACGCACATACACATACACACGCACATATACACAAATACATACATGCGGACATATACACATATGCATACATACGCACATATACACAAATGCATACATACGGACATATACACATATGCATACATACGCACATACACATACATACGAACATATACACAAATACATACACAAACACATAAATGCACATATACAGAAGAAGAAGAAGAAAAGAATAATAACAAGGAGAAAGAATCTGACGAAGAAAAAGAAGAAAAAAGAACACAAACCATAAAAAAACAAAAACGCAGCATCAAGCACAGCAACCGACAAGCCCGCCTCCGCCATGAACCCCGGCCATTACCATAATAATTAGCGCTATCGCCCGCCTTATCAGAATTCCGCTTTCGTGCGACCGACGGCGATAATAGCGACCGGCCGCGGGCGAGTGTCGTCTCGATCGGGGCGGACACGCAAGCAAGCAAGCAGGACTCGTACCCAGGGAAGAGGAGCCAAGCAAACAAACACTCAAAGCGCATCCAAAGGGAGAGGCTCTCGAGCTATTAAAGGTACACCCGAGCGAGGAAGTGCGTGCGCAAGCGGACGGAATAATATTTACGAATCCTTGGCAATCACAGACTGATAGGAAGGCAGATAGGTATACAGACAGATAAACGAACATACACACACGCGCGTATGCACGCACGCACGCACACACACACACACATACGCACGCACGCACGCACGCACGCACACACACACACACACACACACACACACACACACACACACACACACACACACACCACACACACACACACACACACACACACACACACACACACACACACACACACACACATACACACATCCCCCCTACACACAAACAAGCAAACAAACCCTCACACACGCACGACGCAAGCAAAGTAAACACGAAAACAAAGCACACACGGTTGTGGTCAGGACGGAATTTGTAACCCCGTCCCCCGTCTTTGCGCAGGATAATGACACGCCCCTTTTTGGTGACGTCCTCTGGATCAGCACGCCAAGCATTTCTCAAG
>NC_091559.1:22611196-22613696 GCF_042767895.1 Penaeus vannamei | reverse complement strand
TAATCACCCCCCTCCCCCCTCCCCCCTCCCCCCACCCCACCCCCACATCCAGACTCTCATAGACGTGACTTACCATGCGTTCCGCCAGGCATTTTTTTTTTTTTTTTTTTTTTTTTTTTTGCATGATCCCAACAAACCGGGTTATGAAGCGCACGTGGCCCGCCCCCCTTAGTGTCAACACATGAAAAATTAATTACATTCTTTTTCGATAATGAAGTCAGGGGGGATGTTCCTCATGAATCAGTCTTGCTCTTCTTTGCGGGACCTTGGGATGATGTCAAGATGACGTCATGCACTTTTTATAGATGTGCTGTGCTATGTTGAGATGTTTAGGCTGTGTTATGTAATATGATGTGGTGCATGATGTGCGAGGCAGCTAGGGTACATCAACGGCCGTTCTGCAGGAAGTATGCAATGATATTAGAGAGATAGAATGTAACAAAACTCAAGAGAAAGAGGGAGAGGGAGAGGGGGAAAGAGGGAGAGGGAGAGGGGATGGAGGGAGAGAGAGAGAAAAATAAAAAATAAAAATAAAAAGAAAAAGAGGACGAAAGAGAAAATAAAAAAAAGAAAAAAAATTCAGCTAACCTCCACACTAGCTCCACAACCAACAAGACCTACACAACCCACAACACGACCCCCAACCAGTCCACAACCCAACGGCGATCCCCTCTCCTCACCTGCCCTCGGGGACGAAGGACAACCACAACACAACCTTCCCAAGAGCGCGAGGAAAAATTATGCAATCTTTCTATTGGCATCTCCCGGCGGTCTTGTGTGACTCATGACTGATGCTGTGCGAGGGTTTCTTCTTCTTCTTCGTCTTCCTTTTCATCTCTCTTTCTCTTTTTTCCCCTTTAGTGATCTCCTTGCTTTATTTGACAGGCATACATACGTATATGCAAGTATACATATACTTGTGGACACACACACACACAAA
Source organism: Penaeus vannamei (assembly GCF_042767895.1). NCBI lineage: Eukaryota > Metazoa > Arthropoda > Malacostraca > Decapoda > Penaeidae > Penaeus > Penaeus vannamei. The sequence continues at coordinate 22,612,756 of NC_091559.1, read as the reverse complement.
TCTCTCTCTCTCTCTCTCTCTCTCTCTCTCTCTCTCTCTCTCTCTCTCTCTCTCTCTCTCTCTCTCTCTCTCTCTCTCTCTCTCTCTCTCTCTCTCTCTCTCTCTCTCTCATTCTCTCATTCTCTCATTCTCTCATTCTCTCATTCTCTCATTCTCTCATTCTCTCTTCCTCTTCTCGTCCGTCCATCTCATCTGCCAGTTTCTTTTCTGGATTAAGATTACCCTCCATTTATCCTTCGCGTCGGTCCTCCAATCCAAACACCATTTGACGCCCACACGCCCACTGCAATCACAACTACGCCTTGTCCCATGGTCATTGTCCGCGGATTCATTTCTTCTACAAACACCAAGTTGTTCTTTCGTGTCTTATCTCTCTCTTCTTCTTTAATCATATTCTTGTTGTGAATTTTCCTATCATCTCTCTATTTTCTTCATGTTTTATTGTTCTATTATATCTTTCGACTTTTTTTCAATTTCCTCTTTTCTTCTTGTTCTTCTAATGTTATTCTTATTGGCTGATTTTCCTCTCTTCTTTTCTTTCTCCCTCTTCGTCGCATCGTTCAGTTTCCTCTTCTTATTCTCTACCCTCTCCTCCCCCTTTTCCCTTGCCTTCTACTCCTACCGACTAATTTCCCCATTATCATTATCCATTTCCTCTATTACTCCCTTCCCCTTTCCCCTTATCATCACCCGCCTCCCATTCCTACCTCTCCTTCTCTCCCTCCTTTTCCTTCTTCCTGTTTTACTCTGTTTACATTTTTCTTCCTACTGTCCATGTTACTCTTCGTAGTTTTCCCTATACCACTATCCCTGTCTCCCCTTCCCCTCTTCCTCCTACTCTCCTCTTCACCTTCATCTTCCCATTTTTTAACCACTCCCTCCTCCCCTCCTACCCCCCCCCCCTCCCCGTCCGAAGCGAAGAACCCAAGCCTGATCAGCCGAAGTGGCCGTAAAGGTCAAACAGTAGCATGTAATTAACGTAAATGGCAGGCGCTTTCGACCTTATCGCTCCCGAGACTTACAGAGAACCGCGTTTAAAGAAGAGGAAGAAAAAGAAGAGGTAGAAGAAGAAGAGGAAGTAGGAGAAAATGAAAAAAATAGCAAAGAAACTAAATATTAAGAAGTAAAAGAAGACGAAGATGAACAGCAAGAAAAATACGAACAAAAAGATGAGGAAAAAAAGAAAGAGCAAAGAAGCAGATGAATATAAAGAAGTAAAAGAAGACGAAGAAGATGAACAAGTCCACGAACAACAAGAAGAAAACGAACAAAAAGATGAACAAGAACACGTTTTGCAGAAGAGGAAGAAGCTGAAATTCCGCTCGGCCCTTCCTCGACCGACGCCTCACGAACGCCGTTAAAAAGGGAGGACGACTGAGGACATCCCGTGGGATTGATTGCGCTCTGGCTTTGCTTTCTTTCTTTTCTTATTTATGATTGGGGCGACTTTATCAAAAGAAAAGAAAGAAAAAAATAGAGAAAAACACTTTATTTTCTTAATTATGATTGGGGCGACTTTATATATATAAAAAAAACTTTCTTTTCTTGATTATGATTGAG
>NC_091559.1:22596196-22598696 GCF_042767895.1 Penaeus vannamei | reverse complement strand
GGCAGAGCTCGGAGGACGCGGGGGGGGGGATAGAAGCGAGGGGGGCGAGAGGGGGGAGATGCGAGGGGCGGCGGGCGGCGGTCCGAGCAAGCGATGGGTGGCGGGCGAAAGGAACGTTCATAAATATACATGAATAACAGATACACGACATTAATTGCATAACAGATAACCCAAATTAAATGTATAACAGATAAACAAGAATTATTGCATAACAGATAATCAAAATTAATTACATATCAGATAAAACCAAATGAATCGCATAACAGATAAAGAAAAAATATTGCATGGGATATAAACAAAATTAATTGCATAACAGATGAACGAAATCAATTATATAACAGATAAACAAAATTAATTGCATAACAGATAAACTACATAATTTGCATAACACAAGACCTACAATAACTATCACATCAGATAAATCATATCAATCATATAAGAAATAAACATCACAATTATGTCATACAAATCAGCTAATTTACTGAATAAATAAATATACCAGACTACCGAATAGGTTAAAGGTAGGTAGGAAAAAAAGAAAAAAAGTTCACTGGCAGACGAAAATATCACCATGAATAAATAAACGCAAAGTTCTTCCCAATCCCACGACCACAAGCCATGTAAAGAACAAACCCAAATCAGCAGAACAAGACAGAAGACAAATAAGTCCAAACGAGCAGATCCTAAATAACGAAAGAAAAAAAATACAAAAAACAAGAAGGAAAAAAAAGACGAAGAGAATATTAATAATCAGATAAGGATCTCAGTGTCTTCGGCGACTAACAACTTGTTCACTGACAAATGAACTCCTGGCTGGAGCGGAGCAGGACGGGATCCCACTTAGTGGCCGCTTAAAGGGATCCGCTAAATCTCGACTTGAGAAAGAAAGGCTCCAAAGGGATCGAGTCGCATCTGAAAGCCCAATAAGTACCGGGAACTCGACGGCGAGATAATGCGCGCGCTTTCACGACTCCGGAATCTATTACTCCCTTTTACTCTCCCTTACTTCACTCGTCGGCTAGCCCCTTACTCCCTTTCCTTGAGAAAATAGGAGTGATAATAATGATGTTAATAAATAAGTATAAATAATGAAAAAAAAAAAATCACAGTCTTCGCTCTTCCACACATACTGATTCCCTTTAACCCTCCTTTCGAAACAAAACGGGGAAAAATAGAAAATAAAAAACGAAAAACAAATACCCAGCCATCACTCCAATCCTCTCCCCCGTTCAAAAAGAGGCAGAATAAACTAGCAGCCATTACGAGTTAATCATGGAAGTGACAAGGCGCATCCTCGAAGGCCGCGTTTAACATTCCCGCGGAGGGCGTCCCGACCGCGGATGTGAACGAGGCTGACAGCGGCAGACGCAAGGGAGACACTGCTTAAGGAACCTCAAGTAAATTGGTCTTGTTAAATGGGACGAGACGAGGGTGCTTGCTTACCCCCCGGACGCTCCGCCTGACAATTTATTCCGGAGAGCGCGGGAGAGCCTCTGGGAAGCGGGCTGGCCGTTCCTCGCGGAGGCAAGGGATGTGAACGAGGGAAAAGGTACGGCGACCGATATTCGAAATATTCAGAGGCTCGTCGGCCGTTAGATTCTGAGATTATGTATTCGGAAGCCCCAGAGATAATATATTCGAAACATTCATGACGCGTGTTTATCTTTAAGATAGACGGTTATTGCAAAGATATTACACGTCGTGATTCCATGTTTATATCTAATATGAATAGATGATTATCAGACAGACGCACGAGATGCGAACGAAGAAAAAACCGAGATTATCTGCTCGAAATATTCCGCGATGCATATTAACCCCAAAGACGAACACGCCCGAACTACCCGTCTTATCTCTTTATAATACAGAGCAAAGCAATATATTCCTGCATCTTATCAAAAACCGCATCTAATTCAATGAAATGACTTCGGAGCCGTCATTTGAATTCTTCACCGCCCAGACTACAATGCTCTTCAGCCTGAATGAAAGTTTAATTCGCGGTTCATGTCGAGTCGAAATTGCTTTGCCATTATTACAACCGTTACATTACATATTAATACATAACTCATAAATAGGAGGGTCTTTCTTTCGCGTTTCTATATTCAGTATGTCGTCTTGAGGATCTCAAAATACAAAAAATGAAAGGAAAGAAGGGGAAGAAGAGAATCAGAAATAAAATGAAGAAAGAAATGAAAGAAAAGAAAGAAAAAAGCAGGAAAAATAAAAGAAGAACTGAAAGAAAAAAAAAACGAAAGAAGAATTTGAAGAAATAAACGAAACAAGAAAAGAAAGGGAAAAAAAACAAGAAGAAATAAGTAAAAAAAGGGGAAAAACGAAAGAAGCTCAAGGAAGACACACACACCAACCCCTCCCCCATACCTCCCCACCTCCTAACCTCCTCCTCCACGCCCCCTCTCCCCATAGCCCGTGCGTCTCCCAGGTGCACGTGACCCCCTCTGCCAAGTACAGGCGACACCCCGACAGCGCGACCGTGTTTATGGGC
>NC_091559.1:22578696-22588696 GCF_042767895.1 Penaeus vannamei | reverse complement strand
ACAGAGCGGTGGATACTGGCCGCCCGTTATCCAATTTCGGGCGGGCTGCACCTCAATGAAATAGCCATCGGGACACGGGCGTTAATTTCCTGGGGAGGAGTGGGCGTGAGGTGATGAGGCGGCGTGGTAGCCAATCACACTATTGAAAGGGGAGGGAGGGAGGAGGAAGAAGAAGAAGAAGGAGGAGGGGGGAAAGGGAGGAAGGGGAGGAGGAGGAGAGGGAAGGAGAAGAGGAGGAGGGGGAAGGAGAGGAGGAGGGGGAGGGGAGGAAGCTTAGGAACCTGAGCTTGAGTCCTTGGCGAGTCCTACTTGAAGCTTCACATCACGCCGGAGGACTTGAGAGTGAATTGCTGGTCACGAGGTGCGATCTCTCTCTCTCTCTCTCTCTCTCTCTCTCTCTCTCTCTCTCTCTCTCTCTCTCTCTCTCTCTCTCTCTCTTTCTTTCTTTCTTTCTTTCTTTTCTTTCTCTTTTCTCTTTTCTCTTTCTCTTTTTCTTTCTCTATCCCACCCTCCCTCCCTTCCTCCCTCTCTCTCTCTCTTCTTCGTCTTCTTCTTCTTCTTCTTCCCTCTCTACCTTGCTCGTTTTTCTCTCTTTCCCTTTTTCATCCCTCTCTAATCTCTTCATCCCCCTCTCCTCTTCCTCTTCCCTTTTCCCTTTCTTATCCTTCCTCTTCCCTTTCCTGTCCCCCCTCCCCCTAACCCTCCACCCCCTACCCTCCCTACCTGACCCTGGTTTCCCACTGGGCCTCACATATCCTTGACCTTGTCTCTGCCTTCATGTTCTTCCTCGTCACCCTTCCCTTCCTCCCTCCACCTTCCACCACCACCTCCTCCTTCCTCCTTCTTCTCTCTCTTCCTTCCTTTCCTCTCCTCCTCCTCTTCTTTCCCCCTCCCATCACCAACATCGCCACCACCACCTCCACCTCCTCTTCCTTCTTTTCTTCTCCCCCCTCCTCCACCTCCTCCTCCTCCCCCTCCTCCCTCCTCCTCCACCTCCTCCTCCTCCTCCTCCCCCTCCACCTCCTCCGCCTCCTCCTCCCTCCTCCTCCTCCACCACCTCCCTCCTCCCTCCTCCTCCTCCTCTCCCTCCCTCCTCCTCCTCCTCTTCCCCTCCATCTCCTCCTCGTCCTTCTCCTCCATCTCCTCCTCCTCTTCCCCCACCTCCTCCTCCTTTCTCCACCTCCTCCTCTTCCATCTACTCCATCTCCTCCTCCTCCTCCTCTTCCCCCACCTCCTCAACCTCTTCCCCTTCACCTCCTCCTCATTTTCCCATCCACCTCCTCCTCCTCTCCTTCCCCTCCTCCACACTCCTCCTCCCCTAACCAACCCCATCTCTCTCTCCCCCTCCCCTGCCCACCCCATCTGTCTGACCCGAGCTTAACCCTACCGTCCCCTGACCTCCCCTGTGTCATGTCTTCCCCAATTGGCTGCCCTGTCTCCCCATTCCACCTTGTCTCGTGGTCAGCCTCTCTACCCCCCGTGGCGTCGGTCCGATCCTCTCCCGATTGCTTCGTCTTCGGGATCTTGCGATCTCTGTCTGTGTCTGTGTCTCTTCTCTTTTTCTTTCTCTGTCTCTGTCTCTATTCTCTCTTTCTTCTCTGTCGCTGTCTCTCTTCTCTCGTTCTTCTCTGTCTCTGTCTCTCTTCTCTCTTTCTTCTCTGTCGCTGTCTCTCTTCTCTATGTTTCTCTCTCTCTCTCTCATCTCTCTTTTCATCACTCCTCTTCACCCTCTCCCTCTCCCTCACTATCTCCTTCTCCTTCACTCTCACCCTCTCCTTCTTCCTCTCCTTCACCCTCTCCCTCTCCCTCTTCTTCACCCTCTCCCTCTCCTCTTCCTTCACCCTCTCCCTCTTCCTCTCCTTCACCCTGTCCCTCTCCCTCTCCTTCACCCTCTCCCTCTTCCTCTCCTTCACCCTCTCTCGCTCTCTCTCCCTCTTCTTCACCCTCTCCCTCTTCCTCTCCTTCACCCTCTCCCTCTCCCTCTCCCTCTTCTTCACCCTATCCCTTACCATCCTCTCTCTTTTCCTATTTACCCTATTCTTAAACAAACAAACACAAATACAAAGGACACAGAAACTACAGAACTTTGTAACAGGAGTAGCACTAGGAAATATAAATAAATATGACCACATCACACCACATATCAACAAACTAAAAATGGCTAAAAGTACAACAGAAATACAACTATGACACATGTATTCTAATCCATAAAATCATACAAGGAAATTACCCAAATTGACCATTACCTAAACAGACAACAGGTAACATAAAAGATGTCCAAACAAAGCAAATTATTCTGTATTTAATCAGAGATCAAATAGAGAAACTGGTGCAAGAAATATGCAAATCCGAGGACTGGTGATCTGGAACCAATTATCAGAAAATATTAAAAATATCTCAAACCAAAAGACTTCAAAGACAAAAGTGAAAGAACATCTACTGAAATATCAATGACATCAGGCGCTAAACATCCAAGCCGAGCACGATATTTCAGTTAATTATGATAATAGTGTTTTGTGTAATTTTGTTTCGCAAACACTATAATATTTATGTTATGCTATCTTATTACCTAATGTAAACACCATATACGTAAATAGAATATTCACTGTAATTAGTGGAATAAAGTGTTTGAATTTGATTTTGAATCCTTAGCCCTCTTTCCTTCTTATTCCTCTCTCCGTCTCCTTACCCCTCTCTCTCCCTCCCCTTTACACTGTCTCTCCCTCTCCTTACCCCTCCCCATACCCCTTCATACTTCACTCCCCCTCCCTCCCCCTTACTCCTGTCTCTCTCCCTCCTTACCCCGTTCTCTCTTCTTAACCCACTCTTTCTTCTTACCCCACGCTCTCTCCTTACCCCACTCTCCCTCTCCTTGCCCCCCTCTCCCTCTCTTTAACATTCTCTCTCTCTCCATACCCCACTCCCCCTCTTTATCCCTCTCCCTCACTTCTCCCCAAAAGCGTCCCCACCCCTGGCCTGAGACCCTCTCCCTCGCCTGCCATGTTAGTAAACACCCCGGACCACCTCGCGCGCGATTCCCCGAGGACCTTCTTAGGCTAGGATTTCGTCGTCTCGAAGTCCTGCTGAAGGATCGCTTTCTCGTCCCTTATCTCCGTGGCCGGTCCCTTGCAGCCAGAGGCCCTCGGATTCCTTACCTTATCGCTGCGTGTGTGTGTATTCCTCACCTGCGAAAATAAATCCAGGGGTTAATTAACTGAAGGGATTATAATATGACATGCGCAAAGAGGATTCAAAATAGATTATGAAATGCATACATATAGACAATTAAATTCACACATATAGATAATAAAATACACACATAGTAAAATGCACATATAGATCATATAATCCACACATATAGCTAATAAAAGATACACATATTAAAATAAACATATAGATAATAAAATCCCCACATATTGATAATAAAAAAACACAACGACACACATACACACAATGAGTCAAATACAAACACACAGCGCAAGAAAATAAGCAAACGAATGCTACTGTAAACCGCGAAGATCGCCGACGAGACAGAGAAGAGACAGACAGAGAGACAAGAGGTCGACCTGCTGAAGAGGTCATTAACGTGTCTGGCCGAGCGCGCATATGCAGATGGAGTCAGATGGCTCGGGTCAGGGGTCAACCGTTTAAAAAAACAGACGGCGAGTTCGACCGTGTGACCTTTCTATTGGTTTGGTATGATCTACGGCGTCAAGCGGGGAGCTTCTGGGACGTCTGTCCGCTTGGCTCGTGGGCACGGCGCTTGGGGTATGCATGGAAGGAGTGGAGAAAAGAGGGAAGGAGGGAAGGAAGAACGGTTATGCATGGAAGGAATGCAAGGGGGTGGAGAAAAGAGGGACGGAGGGAAGGAATGGAGAAAAGAGGGAGGGAAGAAGGAAGGAGGGAAAGAGGGATGGAAGAAGGAAGGAAAGATAGAAAGGAGGCATGGGAGGAGGAAGAGAAGAGATAAAGATGAAGAAAGGGAGGGAGATAACGAAGAAGGGGATAAAGGAGGTAAGGAAGGCCAGAAAGAAGGAGGGAAGGAAAGGGGGAAAAGGGAGATAAAGAGGAAGATAGGAAGAGAAGGGGGAAAGGGGAGATAAAGAGGAAGGAAGGGAGAAAAGGAGGAAGGATAGAAGGAGCGAAGGAAAAGAGGGACTCAAAAATCACTCCTCCAACGCGACGATCTTCACTCGCTCCAGAACCAACCTCATCCTCAGTATTCGCAAGCCCGTCTGGAGAACATTGTATGTAAATGAAGCAACTGTAAACGAAGCCATTACGATCCCGCCCACACTGCAACTGTCCCTTGAGTGTCACCTTGTGGCTCAACACTGAATGGGGCAGGGAAGGCGGAGGGCCGTGTGCGTGCGTGCGTGCGTGAGCGTCCTGTTTGTGAGTTTCTTTATCCTTATCTTGATCTCAGTGCAAAAGCTACCTTTTATTGAAGCTACCTTTATATAAACATATCAATTTTAATAATAATAATAATGTTGATAATAACAACACAAACCTTAAAATACAACAAAAAGAATGAGAACAAAGATAATAATATTAGTAATGATAATAAAATAATAACTAATAATAATAATAATAATAATAATAATAATAACAATAATAATAATAATAATAATAACAATAACAATAATAATAATAATAATAATAATAACAATGATCATAATACTGATGGTGAAGATGATGATGATGATGATGATGATAATAATAATAATAATGATAATTACAATAATAATGAAAATAATAATAACAAAAACAATAACAATAAATACAGCAAACCAAACAAGCAAACACCTACATCCTCACAAATAAAAAACACCTCACCGTCTAAATTTAGATCTCGAAAGAGAGATATCTCGAGCTCGCTGGCGTCGTGGAATAGCATTGTCTACGCGCTGGCTATAATCTAACAAGCTTAACGACCTAATTAACCAGGACCAAAATCAAAGTGGCTGACCTATCCTGGGGAAGAGCGCCCTTGACCAGTACTTGAAAATAAGCACATAAGAGAAAATGTTATAATGCCTTTTCTCTCGGTAAATATATGAACTCGGTAATAAGAGGGATAATGCTTGATTTTAATAAAATATAATATTATATTAAAATCGGTACGAAAGAAAAGTAATGATAATGATCGTAATAGTAATAATGTGAATGATAATACCGATGACTGTAATAACACTATTAACACAAGACCCATAATGATGATCATAATCATAATAATCACCATCATCGTCATAACTATAATCATCATCATCATCGTCATCCTCATATTCATAATAATTATGATAATAAGATAACAATAACAGTTACAATAATGATAATGTTATCAACAATATCAACAATGATATTAATGACGATGATGAAGATCAATAATAATAATGACGATAATTATAATAATAATAGTAATAATAATGATGATAACAATGATGATGATGATGATGATGATGATGATGATGATGATGATGATGATGATGATGATGATAATAATAATAATAATAATAACAGCAACAACAAAAACAAAAACAACAATAATAACAATAACAATAATAATAATAATAATAACATTAATATTAATAACAAAACTGCTAACAACAATAATAACAATAACAACAGCAGTACTATCATAAATAACAACAATAATAATAAATACTACAACTGCCAATAACAATCACATTCAGCGACACATTTCCAACCTTAAAACGCGTCTCCCGAAAGCTCAGAATCAGAGAGACGACAGTACTTGTTCAGACGCAGTTAAGGTCCTTTTTTGCTTGCCACTGTTTCCGCGAGCAAAAAGGGCGTTGCAAAGGAGAGGTCAGGGTCAGGGGGGGGGGGCTTATTCTTGACCCCTACGCCGTGTTCTGTTTGTCCTTCGTCTCCTTCTCTCGTTTCTTCTTCTGCTTCTTCTTCTTTTTCTTCTTCTTGTCTCATTTTTTCCTTTTTCTTTTTCTCTTTTATTTCTCTAACTTCTCTTCTTCTCTCTCTATCTCTTTCTCCTGGTCTTACTCCCCTTCTTATTCCTTTTCTTCTTCTTAATCCTTCTTCGCTTTCTCTTTCTTCTTTTCCATCTCCTTGTCTTCCTCGTCTTCTTTCTTTTCTTCCTCCTCCAAGTCTTCATCTGCTCCTCCTCCTCCCCCGCACGCAGACTTCGAGGAGTTCCTGGGTAATTACTTACCTACAAACAAGGGACGAGTGAGGTACTTGGTAAGGGGGAGGGGAGGAGGAGGAGGAGGAGGAGGAGGAGGAGGAGGAGGAGGAGGAGGAGGAGGAGGAGGAGGAGGAGGAGGAGGAGGGGGAGGAGGAGGAGAAGAAGAAGAAGAAGAAGAAGAAGAAGAAGAAGAAGAAGAAGAAGAAGAAGAAGAAGAAGAAGAAGGGGGAGGAGGTGGGGGAAGAGGAGGGGGAGGAGAAGGAGGAGGGGGAGGAGGAAGATGAGTAGGAAGAGGAAAAGAGGAGGAGGAGGAGGGGGAATTGGAAGAGGAGAACAAGAATATCAAACACAATAACAGTAAAAAAAAATGAACTAAAAGAACGAGAAGAAAAGGAAGAACAACAACATCAACACCCCCACCCCCACCCCCTCCTCCCAACCCCCACCAACGAAACGGCAAAAAATAACTGACCTCTTGACTCACGCGCGCTGACGTGCCCCCCACGTCATACGCTTTGTTTACACGTCACAACGATTTGTAAACTTTTAAATGCCTATTAGTTAATTGGTGCTTTAGCCTGTGGTCGAAAGTTCGCAGCTGCAAAGTGTATAACCCTTTCTGACTCTCCGCCGTGCCTGAGGTTCGTCAGTTTTAAAAAAGGAATAGGGGGGAAGGTAAACATTTATAAACATTATCCGATGTATATAAAAAAAAAGATAATCGAATATTTTTTTTTTCTTTTTAATGGATGGAAGTTTCGAGAAGGTAATAGATATGGTAAGAATATATACTCGATCTACCAAGGAATATTTGTGGAACGGATCAGTTACGATCTTATATGGATATTAATCGTCTTGGTGAAATAGGAGATGGTACTTGCACAATAGAAGGAAAGTAGGAAACATGAGAGAGAGAATGAGAGAGATATGAAATATATGAGTCATAGGAGGGAAGGAGGGAAGGAGGAAAAGGGGGGGGGGAGAGAGGGAGAAAGAGAGACAGAGAGAGAGAGAGAAAGATGTAATATCGGCAATAAAGAGTGGAAAACTGTTCAAATAATGATTTTGCGCCCTTGAAGAAAGTAGCACGGATGAAAAACGATTACTTCACACCTCTCTCTCTCCCTCTCTCTCCCTCCTTCCCTCCCTCTCCCTCCTTCCCTCTCTCCCCCTTCTTCTCTCCCTCCCTCCCTCTCTCCCTTATCCCTCCCAGCGGCGTCACCCACAGAGGCGCGCGGCGGGCAGGTCGCATTTGATCGCGTCCGCGACTCGAGCGCCTGTGCTACCAGGGGGGAAAATAGGTATGAAAGAAGTCGTTCAGGCATTGTACAGGGACACGTGCGAGCGTAGGGGTCTGGCTTGTACCCTGAACGACGGCTTCGTGTGATGTTTGGCGGTCTGTGATGTTTTTTTCGTTTTGTTTTTGTTTTTTGTTGTTTAGGGGAGGAGAGTTGGGGTGTAGTTAGCGTTACCTGGGGCTCTGTGGTACCTGTTTATGGCACTCACGGAGCCTCGTCGCAGGTGCAGCTGGCCTGTGGCTGGCCGGGGCTACCTACCGAGGCTAAGAGTTGACTACTGAAAGTCACAACTATAGTCACATACAGTTCTTCAAGGAAATGGAAAGGGGTAGAGAGAAAAAAGATAAGGAAAGAAACACACACACGCATGTATACACACACATAAATAAATACATACACACACACAAACAAAAACACACACACACACACAGTGTGTCTGCGTGTGTGTAAAATATATATATATATATATATATATATATATATATATATATATATATATATATATATATATATATATATATAGACGTGATGTTACACTGCACGCGTAACATCGACCGCGCGATCGCCGATTCAGACCTCGCGACCGCCCCCCCCCCCCCCCATATCCCAGGACCTTGACGCAACGGCCAGGGACGAAGTCATCTGGGGACGACGCGCCCTCCAGGTAACCGGCCAGGTAGCCAAGTAGTCTCCTCCTCCTCCTCCTCCTCCTCCTCCTCCACGCCCTCTCCTCTTCCAGGCCCTCTCCTCCTCCACGCCCTCTCGAGAAAACTTCCTCTGCGCCGATATCAACCGATCAACTTGATAGGGGGGGGGGGGCGTGGGCGAGATAGCGATAACGACTTCCATCGCGATAAGGAGATGAGTGATGATTCCAACCCAAGGAGGAGGTGATGATTTTTCTCATGGCTATGATAACCTGACGAATGTTTTGAGTGTGTGTGTGATATAAGAGAAAGAGAGTAATAGTGATAATGATGATTGTGGAAGAAAGAGGTCGATGATAATCTCATGAGCGATGGTGACATTAATTTCGTCCGTGATGGATCTATACAAATAACAAGCATTAGAATGATACGCTCATTATTATGAATCTCCTTTTGGTTGAGATTAACGGTCATTTCAGCACAGGCGATAGGAGGCATAGAGACAGAGGGGGGAGGGAGAGGGGGGGGCAGACAGACACTCAATGATAAAGCAGATTTGATTAAAAAAAAAAAAAAGAAGAGAAAAAAAATGACATCTATATCGATCATAACTAAAGGTTCAAGCTAGACGCTTTAAAAAATCACCCTCATAAAAAGAGTGGAAAAAAAATAAGATATATTTCTTCACATCTCTCCACTTCTCATTCCTTCTCACCCAACTCTCCCTGTCTCTATCCACTGTACAAATCCCCCCTCAACCTTACCCCACCCCTTCAATCCTAACCACCCCCATCCTCACACTTACCCCCCTAAAAAGAGAGAGAGAGAGAGAGAGAGAGAGAGACAGAGAGAGAGAGAGAGAGAGAGAGAGAGAGAGAGAGAGAGAGAGAGAGAGAGAGAGAGAGAGAAAGAGAGAGAGAGAGAGAGAGAGAGAGAGAGAGAGAGAGAGAGAGAGAGAGAGAGAGAGAGAGAGAGAGAGAGAAAGAGAGAGAGAAAGAGAGAGAGAGAGAGAGAGAGAGAGAGAGAATAGAAAGGTAGAGAGAGAGAGAAAAAAAACATTCTACGCAAGTATTTCGTCTCCATCGAAACGGCCGCCACCGCTAACAGGAGATAATCGCGGGCAGCGCTGGGGCGGGCGGGCGTCGGCGGGCGGCGCTGGGGCGGGCGGGCGTCGGCGGGCGGCGCTGGGGCGGGCGGGCGTCGCCGGGCGGCGCTGAGGCGGGCGGGGTCGGCGGGCGGCGCTGAGGCGGGCGGGGGTCGGCGGGCGGCGCTGGGGCGGGCGGGCGTCGGCGGGCGGCGCTGGGGCGGGCGGCGCTGGGGCGGGCGGGCGTCGGCGGGCGGCCCGGGAGAATGACAGATTGATTATGTAATGATTGTGATTAAGCCTCCGGGCCGGACGGGTTGGTCTGTGTGTCCGTAAGGGCGGGAATCGCGTGCTGATCGCTGAGGAGAGAAAGGGAGGAGATAAGAGGGGGGAGGAAGGAGGAGGGGGTTGGGAGGGGGGGAAGAAAGGGGGAAGGGGGTTGGGGAGGGGGAAAGGGGGAAGGGGGGAGAGGGAAGGAAATAGGAGGATAAGGGAGGACGGGGAGGGGAACTAGGAGAAGGAGGAGCGAGAGGAGGGGATATAAGAAGAGGAGTGGAGGGAAAGGTAAAGGGGAAGAAGAAGGGACGAGAGGGGAGGAAGGGGAGGGGGAAAGGAAGAGCGGGAAGGGGAGTGGGCAAAAGTGGGACGGTGGCGGGAGGGGATGAGTAGATGGGGGAGGGGGATGGGATGAGTAGATGGAGAGGGGGAGGGGATGAGTAGATGGGGGAGGGGAGGGGATGAGTAGATGGGGGAGGGGAGGGGATGAGTAGATGGGGGAGGGGGAGGGGATGAGTAGATGGGGGAG
>NC_091559.1:22571196-22573696 GCF_042767895.1 Penaeus vannamei | reverse complement strand
GGGAGGAGAGAGAGAGAGAGAGAGAGAGAGAGAGAGAGAGAGAGAGAGAGAGAGAGAGAGAGAGAGAGAGAGAGAGGGAGGGAGGAGAGAGAGAGAGAGAGAGAGAGAGAGAGAGAGAGAGAGAGAGAGAGAGAGAGAGAGAGAGAGAGAGAGAGAGAGAGAGAGAGAGAGAGAGAGCAGATGAAAGGAAAAGTAAAAGAGAAGAAAGGGAGGAAGAGGAGAAAGAGAAGAAGAGGAAGAAGAGAAAGGGATACTTAGCGGGACAAGGAGATGGAGAGAAGAAGGAGAAAGAGAAAATTAGTGGGAGATGGAGGGAGATGAGACAATGCATACGAATATATGCGAAGAGGAAGGAAGAAAGAACAAAAAGAGAGAATCAGAAAAGAAAAGGAAGAGTTGGAGGAGAGAATTAGGAGCCAGGGAAAAGGAGGAGAGAGAGAAGTAGAAGGGAGGAGGAAGGAGGAGAAGGAGAGAATTAGAAGCCAGGTAAAAGGAGGAGAGTGAGAAGTAGAAGGGAGGAGGAAGGAGGAGAAGGAGAGAATTAGGAGCCAGGGAAAAGGAGGAGAAAGAGAGAATTATCAGCCAGGAAAAAGAAGAAAGAGAAAAATAGAAGAAGATGCAGAAAGAAAAAATTTAGAGCCAGGGAGAAGGAGCAGAAAGAGAGAAGCAGAAGGGGGAAGAAGGAGGAGAAAGAGAGAATTATGAGCCAGGGAGAAGGAGGAGAAAGAGAGAAGAAGAAAGGAGAAAGAGAGAATTAGAAGGAGGATAGGAGGGTGAGTAGGAGGGCGGAGAAGGGGGTGGGTCAGAGTAGGGTCCCCTTGCCTCCGAGGGTCACTGCCACACTCGAGCACTCTCGCCTTATAAGCCGCCCCTCGACCACACTCGCCTTCTCTCTCCCACTGGACACACACCCCTTGGCTCTCTCGTTAGATAAATCACACGAAGATGATTAAACTCGCAATTAAATCGTTCGTTTAAAGACGACGGTAAACAGGACAATGATACCGACGGCGGGAGCGACGATATTCGTGTTGAGGATGCGGTGTAAATGATACTGCTATGATTTAATGAGGAATTGCACGGGCGGTGATTAAAAGACGGGGGTTCGTTATAGCGTGTACGGTTGTTGAAGATGGGAGGTTTTGGGTAGGTATGTTTGGTTGTTTGTTTGTTTGATGCTGTGCTGTGGTTTTCTTTTTTTTCACGCGGTCATACAGACACACACACAAGAAAAACAGACACACACATAAACAGTAGCACACAAACACTAGCACACACACACACATCAGCACACACACACACACACACACACACACACACACACACACACACACACACACACACACACACACACACACACACACACACACACACACATCAACATACACACGAACTCACCTCTCTCTCACACACAGAGCAAGCGACATAAAAAAAATAATAAAAACAAATGCAAAAGGTGATCTGTTCCTCCTCCACCCTCCCCACACACCCCGCGGCGGCTGAGCGAACGCCAAGCACCCTCATTAAGAAACATGCTTCTGTCAATACACAAATTAAAAGAAAATACACGCCAACAAAAACCGAAGACAATCCTAGTACAACATGATACTAAAGAGAGGGTGGGGGTAGATAGGAGGGGTGTGGGGGAGGGGGGAAGTGCGGGGGGATAATACTTGCGTGGGAGTTTTGTGTGTGATGTGAGCAAAGGAATGAATATCTCTGCATATCGGTCTCTCTCTCTCTCCTCTCTCTCTCTCTCTCTCTCTCTCTCTCTCTCTCTCTCTCGTTCTCTCTCTCTCTCTCTCTCTCGTTCTCTTCTTCTCTCTTTCTTCTTCTTCTTCTTCTTCTTCTTCTCTCTCTCTTTCGTTCTCTCTCTCTCTCTCTCGTTCTCTCTCTCTCTCTCTCTCTCGTTCTCTCTCTCTCTCGCTCTCTCTCTCTCTCTCTCGTTCTCTTTCGCTCTCCCGTTCTCTTTCACTCTCTTTTTCTCTTTCGCTCTCTCGTTCTCTTTCTCTCTCCCTCTCCCTTTTCTCTTCTCCTTCTCCCTTTCTTTCTTACACGCAGAAAATGCGCTACTTTAGAAGAGGTGAAGTATGGGTAATAATATAAAAATATTATTAATATTAGTAAATTAGTAATAGTAAAGCAATGATAGGGATACTGATAGTGAAGATCATACAGCAAATTTTGCTGTTATATCAATACTTAGTTTCATTACTATTACTATCTTATTATTGAAATGACACAATAACTAAAAGAGCAATGATAAAAATTGCAAAAATACAACGAAATAGAGTTGAAGATGAAATTACATTTATACTCACCCCGACCGCAAACTGAAAGTTGTTTCTTTTTGTTATTTTTGCTCTTTCCCTCTCCCTCTCCTCTCCCTCTTTCCCTTTAATCACTTTCGCCCTAGTTTCCCTTCTCTTCCCTCTTCTTCTCTCTTTACTTCCCTCTCCCTTCCCTTCACCTTTTCCCAACTCTCCCTCTCCTTGCCCTC
>NC_091559.1:22561196-22563696 GCF_042767895.1 Penaeus vannamei | reverse complement strand
GAGATCCTATCGATACCTTTCGTTCTCAAAGTCTTGTTTATTGCATATCTATGAACTATTAACGCAGCCATAAAAATCTTCCTTTTGCATTCTTCCAACACTCGGACGAAATATCTTCAGCGGCGACGTGGATACAATTACAAGCCGCGTCTCGTTGGGCGATTAACAGGAAATGCGAGCGAGTGCGAGTGCGTGTACACCACCTGGACCACTTATTAAAAAACGTGAAAGCACATTATTTCGTCCCTGAATATCGGTTATTTTCATCCCCGCGTTTGTGTCCCAACTAGCGTAAAATTGTGGGCGGGGCTTCGTGTTCCGTGCTGCCGGCGGCACGATGATTTCAGGAGCTTCCGTGTCTGATGGAATTATTGGTCTTGTATGATCCATTTCTTTTTCTAAGAAAGGATTTAAAACTACATCTCATTCTGCGATACCGTAACTAAAATAAAATAAAAAATATGAATAAGTTAATAATAATATAAAGAAAAAAAATCAAACAAATCGCAACGACTATAATTTTCACCAGATCTTTCAATTAATTCAAGTCACTCCCTTCGATAATAAAACCGACATGAATACGGATTAAGAAGACACTCCGAGAGAAAAAAGAGTGCAAGAGTAACAGGGCAATAAGAAAAGAATGAGACGGACAATCAAAAGAAACATCGAGTGATTTGCAGGTATTGTCGTTTCGGCTCTATAATTTCCAGATGTATGAGAACTCCTTCATGTGAGAGAAAAAGGTTGATCGAGGCTCCATAAAGCATGCTGGAATTTTCTGTAAATACCAGGGTTGAGATATGAGTAAGGATATTATTTTGTTTTCGCCTTTCTCTCTCTCCTTAGCTATTGCAGAAGTGCACGCACGCTCGAGTACACAGACATCACACAAACACACACACACACACACACACACACACACACACACACACACACACACACACACACACACACACACACACACACACACACACAAACACACACACACACACACACACACACACACACACACACACACACACACACACACACACACACACACACACACATACGCACACATACACACACATACACACACATACACACATACACGCACGCACGCACGCACGCACACACATACTAACACGCGCGTACGGATTAAGATTCTATCTGTCTGCCTTTCTCCTACTCTCTTCTTCACTCTCACCTTTCCGCTCTCGCCGTGCCCCCTCCCTCCTCCCCCTCTTCCTCTCCATCCTCCCCTTTTTCCCCATCGCATTCCCTCTTCCCCTCTTCCCATCTATGCTTCTCCCCCTTCTTCCCCTCCATCCAGTCCTCTATCATCCCCCTTTCCGCTCTCTCCCTCCTGCTTCACTCAACTTCCTATCTTTCCCCTCCTTCCTACTCCCCTTCTTCCTCTCCTCGCCTCTTTTCTTTTCTCTGATTTCTCTTTTCTTTCCCCTTCTTCCCTTCTTTCATCATCTTCCTCTCTTTTCTTTTCCCTTACATCTGTTCTCTTCTTTCCTCCTCTTCTTCTCTCCTTCTTCCCCTCTTCTCCCTTTCTCTCCGCCCCCCATCATTCCTCCGTTTCTACTGCTCCCTATCTGCCTCTGTCTGTCTTCCTCTTTCTCCATCTTTTGTTCTACTTCTCCGTGTCTGCCTCCCTTCTCCTATATTCGTTTCCCTCTCTCTTCTTACCCCTTCGTCCTTCAGCAAAGTGAAACAAGACACAGCACAGACAAACAGACAGACAGACAAGCAAGCAGTGGTGAGCCCAGCAGTCCGTCAGTCAGCCAGTCAATCAGTCAGCCAGTCATTTATTCAGCAGAGAAGCCAGTCAGCCAGTTAGTTAATCAGCCACTCAGCCAGCACGCCAATCACCAAGCCCATCCGCCAGCCATCTAGTCAGTCAGTCAGCCCACCTGTCAGCCAGCCAGTCAGTCAGCCAGCCAGCCAACAAGTCAGCCAACCAATCAACCCACCAGCTAGCTAGTCAGCCCCCAGTCACCCAGCACATCAGCAAACCAGTCAGCCAAACGGCCAGTCAGCCAGCCCGCTAAGTGACCGAAGACGGCGGTTGTCAGCGCCGTCAGTCACATTACCTGTCAGGAGATAACGATGGACAACTCTTCGCCAAAAAGTCACATGTGCTTTTGTGGCGTCGGGCTTGGAGCGGGAGTGGGGAGAGGGAGAAGTGAGGAAGGAAAGAGGGGTTAAGGGAGAGGAAAGGAGGAGAATTTGGAGGGGAAAGGGTAGGAGGAATAGGAAAGGAGGGGAGTGGGAAGGGTTAAGAAGGGAGTGGAGAGGAAAAAATGATAGGAGAGAGGAAGGGAGAGGGATGGGGAGTAGGGAGGGGAAAAGAGTTTAGGGAGAGGGAATGGGCTGAGGGATAGGGAGCAGGGAGGGGAAAGGGGGAGTGGGAAGTGGGAAGTGGGAAACAGTTCAGGAAGAGGGAAGGAGGGGAGTGGGGAGAGAAAAAGGGGAGGACAAGAGAGGGAAAGGAGGAGGAGTAGGTAGG